>NC_056733.1:1595915531-1596020531 GCF_019279795.1 Protopterus annectens
TAATGGATATGCTGTGCAATGCAATATCCAGCACATGCAGTACTTGTCGGCAGGACCCATTACAACACAGCTACAATGCTTCAACAGTAATTCAAGTCTCCTGTACATGTCAGGGCAATATCTGTAACATATCATGCAGATAGGCCATTGTACCGCAGGGAATGTACTATGTTGAAGGGGTACACATTACAACGGTACAGATATGCACACACATCCATACATTGACAATCATGTGCAGGTATATATATATAAATCAATATATATATATATATATATATATATATATATATATATAAAATATATGGGTACATATACACAGGCAAAGGGTATTAGTAGCCTTACATATGTAGAAGTAGTTGGACGTACTGGGTGCAATGTATATCCCCAGCCACAAGCCCTGTAACTGGTACCTGTGACATGTGTGGTGTGGCAACCAGCCCCACAAAGGGGATACATACATTGCACATATACCCACTCACAATTCAAAGGACATGACACGACACACAGGTATGTATACACAGACAACCTTTATTTGTGTACTGTACAATAATGTATGCCATTACTGACAGCACATAGATGTTGATGTATATAACCAGTGATGGATGCAAGGCCAACACAAAACATAAATACAGACAGTGCGGATATATAACATACTATGGTGTCCAGGCCAAGCCCTTCAATTCGTACAACAGTAGACAAAGGATTTGCCTGCACGATATGTAACAATCAACAATATCAGATGTAGTTCAGCAGCCTCCAGTTACACCCTGTAGTGAAGCCCTAGGGGGACATTCATTACTTGTAATGTCAATGTATCTGTCACATGTATGGACCCTGACAAACAAATGTTGTGAGTCCACGTTATGACTAGGATGACAGTAGGAATGCTAGCAATAATTAATGATAGGCCATTACCTAACAACCCCTAACCGTATCACTGCAGGACAAAGCCTGCAATATATGTGGAGAACAAAGGCAGGAACACAGGGCCATACTCAAAATATTGACATTACGCACCCTGGAACATGCTGGCATTACAGGATGTGTTGCAACCTGCCCTTATGCATGTATAAGACATCAGGGACACAAATGGATATAGCCATGTACTCCTAGCATGCAACACACACACTGCCAGTGTAATGTCTGACACAGGACCTGTGTAGTGGACAGACAACACATGATAGGCACACTTCTGTCCAGCTAGAGGATAGGCCCACAGTAGTGAGCTATGCAGACAGACTGCAGTCCAAGGTAAACTAGTATGTGCACACACACACACACACACACACACACACACACACACACACACACACACACACACACACACACACACACACACACACACACCCTGTAACACCAGTACTATGCAAATCATTATACCACTCTACTCACAGTCTGTCTGTATGTCCTGATCCTCCAACATATATGTGGCTGCCCTGAGTGTGCAGGTTCTCCTGTAAGAGGTATTGCTACCTGCTGTCTGTAACACTGATGCCCACTCACAGGAAGGATATCCATCACACAGGGAATGTACAGGGAATACGGCCACATAATGTAGGGATTCATAGTGGATGGTTGCTATGACAGTGGTAATTGGAAGTACTACACATGTGTACTCAGATATATCAATGGCTATCTGGATAAGTACATGTCCATATAGTCCCACCATATGACCTGGACATGGAGTGTAGCCCTACCCCAGCCTCTATAGTCCCAATGTCGTAGTGCAAGGGAGTGTCTGGTATGTATATCTGGTATATTAATAGACATTTGCTACTGATATTGGGATTGTTGTCACAGACATGGTGTATGTGTGGAAGGTGACATCTGTTCATAACATGTGTCTCATTGGCTACTGACAGACATCCTAAGGTTATCTTGGTACACTGCCTGCATATATAGCAGGCTTGACAGCCATGTCACAACACAGGGTAGGATACACCTGTGTGACAGTGCATAACCACAACCAATGTGAACACAGCCACAACCACATATGGTACTCTAGCATAATAGTACAGTATATGGAGTATCTGTCCCACACCATCCTCATATGTGCCACTCACAGAATGACCCTACATATACTGGGTTGCTACACAGTCTGGTCTGATGACTGTCTGTGGTATGGGACATTTGTGTGTATGGACCTGCAAACATGTAAGGTAAAATGGTACCATGCAGTGGGGCAGCATGTAACATCTGATAGAAGGGGAGCTTGAACAATGACATCTACCACAGTCTGTACACAGGCCATAGTACATATTAACAATACACACACTGCCGACATTCACCATTACAACACAGACCTCAGTACTATACAAACATCCACAGAATGCCCAGATTATGGCATTAAATGTAACCCCTATTGTACATGACATGTATAGCACTCTGATATATCACTGGCTTGTTATCACATATGATGACACTATTTACGGTGTACAGCACATATGCACCACTTCATGCACAACATATGTATAAATGTTGACAGAGGTGTGGCTGACAGCACATACACAGGGCCAGTATAGACATGTTGCTGTTATACCCTCATTAATCTACCATTGTAACAGAGTTTGTTGCAACATATGTCCATTGAGGGATATGTAGTCAGTAACTGTCACGGCCTTCACCATCAACAGACTGCAATCCTCACACTATCTTCAGCATTCCACAGATAGATGCATTGTGGCTAACACATGAAACCAAAGGCACAACACTGCCCTGTCTGCAGATGATGCTGCAGATGGGGATTCCTGATATACATGGAACTGACATGGCAGGTATTGCGACATGTATGACAGGCATATCCAGACAAACACTGTTAATCCAACATTAGTCCATATGCAGTATAGCAGCACTTACAGTCTGTAGTCATATTAGGCACATCCCCCTCCTGTTTGTTGCGCTCTTTCCACAGTGTATGTTGTTAGAGGTAAATCCCCAACCCATCTGAAATGCTGTTTACCAAATGACAGTTCTAGCTCCTGTTCACAGTGATAGTCAGGGGCCAACACCACCAGGATGTTCCAGGTATTGGAGTGCGTTTCCATGCAATTGGCTATGGGAATGTTACCATACCTGTTCCACATGCAATCGGCTAGGGAAGGGCTGCAATTCGTGCAGAGGTCATCAGCTGATCATGAGCATCACTTACAATACACATGCTGCTGCCTAAGCAATGCAGGTATGGGCCTCCACATCCACCAGAGAGGGAGTGGGGGAGGCAGACAGAGGCGAATACATGTCAGGGAGGGGTGGAAGGGTAAAACTGATGCATGTTTGTGTCACACACCTACCAGCACAGGGTATCGAACCCCCGGCAACTATATAGTGCTATCACAGTTCGATGCTGTTATTGGATGCGCCACATGGGTGATCTGGTGGAGAGCACTCAGAACATATATGTGATGGTGAGTGACATCCACAACAGGGTTACGGTAGATATACAGTAGGTGACGTACAAGTGCTTGTCTGCATGCACAGGTGCCAGCATCAGCACAGGCGCACTCACACAGGGACACACACACATTAACATACTTGGCAGGGCCAGGAGTGCAACTCGTCACTAGTGGGATTGCCACAACACATCAATGTGCAGGGAACACATGCACCACATAGGTCATAAGGAGGTCATATGGGCAGTGAGTATGAGGGGGTGTCAGACATCAGGCGCCATGCTTCACTGTGCCCTGAGGGGAGTTGTGTGTGTGGATGTGGATATATGCACCATACAGCACACACACGAACACACAGGGTGTCAGTTCGGACTTGCATGGGCGCATGTCTGCATGGGTGTGTGGTGGCCAACAGTGCCAGTAGGCTATACAAGGGTAGGCAATGGGTATACCTTGGCATCAGGCCGCATGATAATGGTCTGCATTGTGGCACAGGCCTGTAGCTTCTGCATTTGCCCACACAGGTGGGTATTGCATCTGTCATACAGTCACCTGTGTGGCTATTGTGTGTGGCCAATGCTGTCCATCACTTGCCATGTATGTGTTCCCTAGTCCATGACATGGATGGTGTCTAGGATGTGCACACCTCCCACATACATGTACGGTGACATGTGGAACTGTACCTGGGGTGTCTGGCCCATACTGTGAACACAGCTTATCATCAGATGTGCCAGTCTTGCCCATCTCTGTCAGGGACTGGTACTAGTCACCAGATTTACCCTGCACCTACATTGATAGCATGCTAACAGCATCTCCTGATGTCAGTGTCATCTGTCCATACAGGGCATGTTGTCAGTCAAGGTATGTCCGTTGTGAGTCGCATGTGAAGGCACAGTGGGATTGCTAACTGTGATTGGTTGGCCTTGATGTCACATGTATGGGTATGGCTTTACACCCCAGCCTCTCAGCTATTTACATCTGTTATCCCTGTATGGTTGACATTGTGATATATAGTGGGGCCACCATAAATGAAATTAGCAAAACCCCTCCACATTGCCCACAGGTGTCACACACTCACAACCACCTCTACACAAGATACGAGTTACAACCACACACACACACACACACACACACACACACACACACACACACACACACACACACACACACACACACACACACACACACACACACACACACACACACCTGTTATGTCTGGGAGTAGGACCCCTACCTAACTAGTTTAGTACACTACAGCACTACCCAGTTATAGTACACGCCATGGACATTACTGAAGTACATCTTCCCCAAAGGTGTATTTCACAATTAATGACATCAGCAGGAATACTAAAGTAGGGCATTTCTAATGTACTGCAAGTGAGTAGCCTATAATGCATTGCTCCATACACAGACACTGAAACGCACACAAAACATGCAGAACTGGCATGGATGGAGATGGACTACTACCACCATTCTAAATCACACTACAGCAGTATGCAGTTACAGGGCACTCTACAACGATTACTGGGCTATCACTTTCCCAGAGGTGTATTACTAGGTAAGTGACATCAGCAGCCTTGCCAAAGTAGAGTATTTGTATTGTATGGAGTGTGAGTAGCCTAAAAAACATTGCTCTCTACTCAGTCAGACACCCACCCACACAGATTCACATAAAAACACACACAGTTACCAGGTCTGGGGTTCAAACACATACCTAACTAGTTTATCACACTAAAGCAGTACATAGTGACAGAATACACTACGGCGAGTACTGGGCTATCACTTTCCCAGAGGTATACTTCTAGGTGAGTGACATCAGCAGCCTTGCCAAAGTTGAATATATGTATTGTATGGAGTGTGAGTAGCCTAACAAGCATTTCCCTCTACACATTCAGAGACAGACAGGCATGCACACAAACACATACTCACACAATTGACAGGTTTGGGGTTAGTACTACTACCTAACTACTCTGTCACTACAGCAGTATGCAGTTATGGGACACGCCATGCATATTACTGAGCTATAGCTCTCCCAAAGGTGTAATTCATATTGGATGACCTCAGCAGGCTTGTCATACTACTGCTATGGGGAGGGCAGTGTGTACACAGGCCTTACCCCATTCATGTAGGGGTTGACATGCCACATGCGGGCACACACGGCATCATACGTCACAGGTGCATGTATACAGCTACTAGATGGCTACTTCCTTGTACAGTCGTGTTGCACAGCTGGCACGTGCACCACATAGTCTGTCATGCTGACAGGTACTGGTGGCTAGTATCCGCAGTGGGTTACATCAGCACCTCATGTGTTGGGGGCCCTTTGGCTGTGTACCTGTTGGGACAAGCCTGCATGGCTACTTGTCACGGTCACCCTCTTCCAGAAATCTATGCCTGTGTACCTGTGGCTTATTATCATGTGTTGTCCTTACATATTTGTCTGTATTCCTATCCACTGTGTATGCAAGGCAGGAGTGGTGCATACTGACATGTGTCCGTACTGAGAACTGCAACATCCAGATATGTCTGGTCCACTGGTGTTTGCAGACATAGCCTTCATCTGTTTAGGTGTGTGAGCATGCCCAGTATGACCTCTCAGTATGTTGTTGACTGACATTGCCTTCATTCCTCTAAGTGTGCGAGCATGGCCATTATGGCCATCTGTGTTGCATGTGTGTATCACATCCAGGTAGTTTGTACTGTGGTGCTGACCTTTGTGTTGTACACCAACAGGCAGCATGCTATGTCTGCAGGGTACCCACTGGTCATTTGCCATTGACTGTTGCTACTTTTCTGCTTAGCGGGGGATGGGACACCTGACTGTTTCTACTGTTCTACACAGGAGTGGGGGGCACACCTGACTGTTACTCTAAGTCTACGTTGGATGGGGGGGGGCGCACCTGACACTTGTACACATTTGCTAGGACTGTATTGGTATGTCAGGTACTCCATTTCAGTCTGTAGTCTTACCTATCCTGCTGTCTAGAGGCTTACCAGTGTACTACAGATCCTAGCTTTGTTTACCTACCTATTAGTTTCTGACTTCCTAGCCTTCACAGCTTACATTGGACTGCCTGGCCTGCTGTGGTCTGTCTGTGTAGACCTGGGGGAGGGGTTACCCATAGGGCACATTTAGAGGCCATAGTACAGCATTTGTTTGTGTTAGTCTTCACCTGTCCTGCTGGCTGAGACTGTTGTTGGATATGACTGGCATGTGTGGCTCTTATGGACACCCATGTCACTCAGGCCATTTCCTGCAGTGGGTTTTGTCACCCTCTGTAGTACTGGCTGCTATGGTGACTGCAGTATGTGTTACAGACATCATGATGCCACTATGGGTGTCTACTGTCTGCTGCCTTGACATCCGGCCTCCCAATTCCCTTGCATGTTCACATTCATACCATGGCTACAGGTAAAAACGCATTCTACTCCATTTGGCAATTGATAGGTTGATTGACTTACCTTGAGGGTGTGCCGGATGTGAAGTTGATGCTGGAGGGCTGCTATGTCAGATGCACATAGTACACTCCCTATACATGGTTGGGCACAGGTAGTGTCATGTTTGGCATCCCTTTTACAGTCTGTGTGAGTCAGAGAGAGGTGTCATTCCCTGGGCCCCTACTGTGTCAGTGCATATGCTATGCATTGCCTCTTTGCCAAGGGCATACTGGGCACACCACTTCTGCTTACTAGGGCAGGCTCAGGTTGTTCCTCCTCTGAGTCACTCTGTGCCTGTACAGGCCTTGGCATTGGTGGGGAGCTGTGTGGCCCTGCCCCATGCTGTTCCTGCTGCAGCTGTTTCTGCAGGATCATATTGTGTAGCATAGCACATACCCTAACAATTTGGGTACATGTAGCTGGTGAACACTGCAGGGCTCCACCGGATGTGTCCAGAGAATGGAACCATGACCTGGGCATCCCAAACACATGCTCTATTATATGTCTAGCCTGTGCGTGCGCCTCATTATGGTGTTGTCGTTCAGGTGTGTGTGTGCGTTTCTGATGGGTGTCATCAGTCACGGCTCCAGTGGGTACCCAGCATCCCCCACCAGGTGACCGTAGGGGATGTCCACATCAGCAAATCTGTGGTACAGCTGTGTCAGTTGCCATATTTGTGAATTGTCATAGCTTCCAGGGCAGCCAGCACACACATTCAGTATAATGCCCTGGGCATCACATACAACTTGGAAGTTGATGGAGGGGATGTCCCTGTGGTTGAGGTAGGCCCTACCCTGCTCACCAGTTGGTGCTTTGATGCATATGTGCATGCAGTCTATAGCATCCACTACCCCAGGGTAGTTAGCTATTTGGTGGAAGAGACACATATTGCGGGTCAGCACCTCATGTATGTTGTGGAAGTATACATGCTCACTGACATGTGCTGACATGGCATCCAGGAACTGGCAGAATACTCTGGATGCTGATGCCTGTGAGATGCCAATGTTATTCCCAGTTGTGGTTTGGGAGGTACATGTGGCTAGTATACCTAGGCCTACACATACCTTGATATCCACTGAGATGGGTTCCCCTCAGCCAGTGTGGTGTGTCAGGTGTGGCCTGCAGTGCTCAATGATTTGCTGTAGGAGGTCTCTGTCCAGCCTATAGATCTCCACTATCTCCAGCTCATGTAGCCCCTGGGAGGTTACCCTGGGTCTGTACACTCTTCACTGTCTGCTCACTGTGGGTTGTTCGGCAGCATTGACATCCTCACCACCCTCAGGGTCTTGCACATGTTGTTCTATGTTGCCTGCTGCAGCCCTTCTCATTTTGTTGGTTTGTTATTAAAATTTCCCCACTTGTATACACCAGTGGTGTAGAGTGTGGAAAAAAACAGGGGGATAGGTGTTTGCTTGGTTTATAGTGGTGTTCTCGGCTGGGCTGGTCTTCTGCCCGTGTAATTAGCTGATTCTGATACATGTCACCTAACAGCTCAGCTAGTTCTCCTTGATTACCTTCCTACTGCTGTTTTCCCTTCCCATTGCCTCCCTGTTTAAGCCTGTGTGCGCGCTGTGCAGACAGATTGCTCATATGTGCACAGAGCTGCTATTTCCTGGTTTAACTTCCTATTTCTTCCTGTGAAACCCGGTGCACGGAACGCACACCCGATTACACTTTGTAAGGAGTGCTAGGCAGTTTGGACACACCTCTAGCTTAGCTGTGCTAAGCTAGGAGCAGTCCCGAGCCACAGGGCTCTAATCCACTTACAGTATGCCTGACACACCCATCCATGATGTCACCCATCTCCTAGTCTTGCACCCAGCTATTTGTACTCTTACACTCTTGGGACCTGCCTCACACCCTGGGGAAATCTGGGATTCACTATCCTTCCCCTCATTTGCATAGGATTGCCTGCTAATGCATAGTTACATGTCCCGCACTGGGCCTCCCCCCTTAGCAACCATTACTCACTGGCCAGGTTGTCTTATGCTTGCCATTGACTTGCATGGCTGAATACTGCTTTTAGTTGGAATGCTTATTTTAGGTTTATTTTATTATTGTCCCCCCGATCCTGTTTGCGCACCGCTGCCCTATGCTTAAACAGGCAAGATCTGCGAAAGGAATTTAAAAGTTGTTTATTTTATTTTTTACACATTTTGCATTGTCAATGGCCTTCTACTTGGCCATTGCCATGCTTCATCAATGATATGCAGCCTTTATTTGGAGCTGTCATAGCTCCGTTTTGTAGTTTGCAGGAGCGTACTTGGTTACTAACCGAGTACATTTCTGCAGACTGCACTTGTCCTGCACTGACAGCTGCCTGCTTCCTGGATTGCAAATTACCCTCATTTGCATGGTTTTCACCTGCAAATGAGGGTAATTTGTATACAGGGGCTTGGTCTGTGCAAGATTAGCCTAAGAGCTCACGTGCACTTCCCGGCAGCTCGTTCCTGGATCACACGTTGGCCATATTGCCGAAAATAGCTCTTAAACACTTGATTGTGTACACTTAGTGTAGGCTTTATTGAATCTGGCCCATGTAATAGGGACATTTTCACAAACAACACAATCTTTGATGTCCTTCTCTACACACGGCTTCACAATTTTCCTCAAAAGTAAACTTTGAATCTATAATTGTCCCAAGATATTTATACATTCAACCAACTGACCCTTTTTAATTGTTACATCATGTGTATGTACATGTTGCCTAAAATCGATTATCATATCTTTAGTTTTAGAAACATTTAACTGAAGATAAGACTCCACACCATCTAACAAAATCAGTAATAATTTAGCCATGAATATTCTCATTGTCTTTAAGCTGACTAACTACAACAGCATCATCAGAATATTTTAAAATGGTCCGATTTTCATGCATAGTCCTACACATGAATAAAGAATAAACAGAAGGGCCGAAAGTATACATCCTTGTGGAGCTCCATTTCAAGAGTCGACTAAATCAGACAATGTTTTATTTACTCTAACTCTGTGTGTTCTATTGGTCAAAAAAATCTAAAATCCAGCCCATCGAATAATTGCCCAAATCAAACTGTTTTTGCAATCTGCCAATCAAAACATGTGGTTGAATTGTATTAAAGGCAGAAGAAAAATAATTAAACAGGAGGCTAACCCTGGAGAATGCTGACATCTGTGCAGTCATGGAGACCTGGTTCATGGCTGCAGAGAGCACCCCAGCCTTACCTGGTTACTCATTCTACCATACATTCAGACCCCAGACTGTGGGCAGTTAAGCTAAAGGAGGTGGAGTTTCAATATACATTAAAAACATACACACCTCCAGGCTGGTCAAACAATATGATGCACAGGAGACACTCCATGTGCAGTTAACCATTGAGAAGACCCCTATTCAAATCATAGCTAGCTAGCAGCCCCCAAGTCTGACTCAAGATGCCCAGTCTATCTATTTGGACCTGCTCGAATCTATCACGATTCAACCCTTTACCCTAATCCTGAATGACTTTAACTTCCCAAACAAAGACTGGAAGAACTACTCATGCCAGAACACAAATGCACAGAGATTCCTTGATTTTGTCAATGCAAATGCCTTGGAACAGATAGTTGATACCCCCACAAGAGGTGATAATATCTTGTATTTGGTATTAGCCAACATGAGAAACTAGTGCAGTATCCCTATGGTATCATCCTCCCTGGTAAGATCTGACCACAAAGCAGTCACTTTCAAGTCGCCATCTCCCCCAACCCCCCTCTAGCTAGGATCAGACATAAAAACTTCTCCAAAGCTGATTACAGCCTCCTGGGAATGGTATAAACAGCTTCACAGCCCCCCTACTCTGTAGGAACTGGCACCAATATCCAAAACTACACCAAAGCACTATACGAGCATTTATATAGATGCATGGAATCAGGAATACCCAACAGGACTAAGTCATCCTCCACAAGGAAGAGTAAACCTGTCTGGTGGACATCTGCAATAAATAAACTCTATAACAAAATGAAAAAAATTGCTGTCCAAGACCAAGAAGGAGCAGGTACCCAGTTGGAAGCAATGTTGCCTTAGCCTGAACAAGCAAATAAGAGCACTATTGAAATCCTCCAAAGCAAACTTTGAGTCCAAATTGGCCACATCTACTAAAGACAATCATAAGGCTTTCTTCTCATATGTCCAAAACCTCAAAGAAAGCACCCAGATCTGTTCAGAACTGCTGGTCAAGGACACCACATATACAAATGCCCTAGATATAGCTAACTTGCTGGCTGACAGATTCAGCGAAAACTTTACCTCTCTGTCCCCCCATCAGTAAATCAGGACATCCCCAGTACCTGCCCCCTTCCCCTTATATCCATGGAACAGGTCATCACTGCTCTCTCAAAGACAAAGAATACAGCCTCCATGGGACCTGATAACATCCCAGGCTGCATCCTATGTGAACTCAGGTAGGAACTTGCAGGGGTCTATAGTATATGAAGGAAAGTTCATATAAGCGAACGCTATAATGAACAAAACTCCCGGACATTGAGGTGCATGTTGTGGGATCACAGTACAGTGAAGAGTGGAGTTTTTGCCCTTTCCTCACTGTTGTATGATCTCAGAGTTTGAATATATATTTAGCGGGGGTGGGGGTGCAGCCCCCCCCCATAATATTGTTTTAAATGTCAGGGATTTTCGCTCATTGAGCGTTCGCTTATATGAACTTTCATTACTATAATATAGACCCACTTGCAGCACCATTAGTCACCCTATTCAACCAAAGCCTGAGTACTGGCTTCATCCCAGCTGAGTGGAGGACAACCAGTGTCATCCCTTTATGCAAAGGTGGAGCATCCACCGATCCCGGAAATTATAGACCCATCAGCCTAACTAGCCTGACCTGCAAGGCCATGGAACGGATTATCATGGACCTCATTAACAAAGACATTGGTAACCTCCAAACACTTGATCCCACACAGTTTGGCTTCATCAAGGGGAGGTCATGTCTGCTAAATTTGGTCGACTTCTTTGAAACAGTCACCAAAGCCATGGATGAGGGGAATGGTGCACACCACCTACCTTGACCTGGCCAAAGCCTTTGACACTATTCTCCACTCGACCATAATAGATAAATTCTCTCAACTAGGCATCAATCCATATGTTACCAGATGGGTAGCAAACTGGCTCACTGATAGAACTCATGTAATCAAGATAGGGGAAGCCACCTCAAGCAGTAGACCCATAACAAGTGGCATACCCCAGGGTTTGGTCTTCGGGCCTCTGTTATTTGGGGTATACTATTCTGAGGTGCAGGCCAAAACCAGTGGGCTATGGCTGACCAAGTTTGCAGATGAGTGCAAGCTGGGTGCTGTCATCAACTCCCCTAGTGATGTGGACATCCTCGAAGAGAGTCTCACAAATCACTGGTGCCAGAAACATGGCCTCAAGCTGAATACCAAAAATGCCATTATCATCCCCTTTGGGGAGAGTGACATCCCACAAATTATCGCATTAATAACAATGTCCTAAGCACTCAATCAGTTGTGAGAGATTTGGGCACCCAGGTTGATAGCGGCCTGACTTTTGACCACCATGCTGCTTCCGTGGTACGGAAAGCCTTCTACATGGCCCACCTCATAAGTAAGGGTATCTTATCCAGTGACAAGGAGGTCATAACATCCTTGTATTCTTCCCTTATAAGGCCCATTATTGAGTACAATGCACCTTTCGGCATGTACCTCACAAAGCACATGCCGCAGCTGGATAGATCACAGAGATTCCTCAACAGGAGAATCCAGGGCCTCAAACATCTACCATACACAGATAAGCTAAAAGTCCTATCCCTCTACTCAGTTTCATACAGACTCCACAGAGGTGACCTCTGTCTGGCATACAAAGGTGATCATGGATCCCAGGTTGATGGGATTGCTGCATATCCGCAAGTCAAGCTCCACTCAAGTAACCCTCATGCACAGCCTCAACCTGGTCTGTGACATCAACAAGACTTGTTGGTGGGACAGATTTGTCTTCCAGACTCCCTCATCTATGGAATAGACTCCCTCTCCACATTAAGCAGAGTACCTCTTTACCCCTTTTTAAGTGCAACCTGGATAACTGGATAGGAAACAGAAAATATGCCCCTGGGATTCCACCCATGTCCCTGCTGGACAGGGGCATTGGGTTCTGATTTTGTCTAAACATGGACTAAACTAATAGCCTAGTAACCTCCTATGACCCTATGATCCTATAATATGTGACCCATTACTTTCTAGATGTTTAACAAGTAACCTTGTGTCTATAAGGTAAACATCTTAACCATTATGCCAACCTCAAACCTTTGTTACAATGAGAGACTGCAACTAGGTACCTATATAAAGAAAGTTAGCAGACAATGCTGTAAGATTTTATATGCATGGATATATAGAGTTCTAACTGGTTTTGCACACTAATCTAAGTGTATACTATGATGAATGATGTTACAAGTTTACTGATGTACAATGAATAATTTTGACCATATTATTTATGTTTTGTTGTATATATTTTACTTTGCTGGTACACTGAGGTAGTCTATGCATAGTTTTTATATTTTGTACTGGTTGAACCTGATCTAATTTTTAGAGACAGTGAGCTCCATTCCAAAGACAAGCTGCAACTTTACGGTTGTCTGGACATTATATCTATCTGGAGTTGGAATATATTACTTGACCTGAGGTCTTAGTTGAGAGTAAGGTGATGAGTGTGGGAAACTGGTCACCCAAGAGTAATTTGTTGGTAAATGTTAGGCGTATGCATTTGAGTTTGTTTTCAAAAACTGACCAGTTTAGTTTGTTTAGTATATCACAGTGATGCAGTCTGGAAAGGGGAAGGGCAGCAAAGCTGACTATTGTGAGAAGGGCTGAAGCTGTTTTAGTTGTAGTTTTTTGTGGCCACTATTGCTAGTGTGTCATATTTTTTAAATTGTATTTGTCTGTTAATGGGGTAAGTGAGTTGGTCCTCTGACTCTTAATAGCCATGACCTAGGCATCATGGGCAGGAGTAAGTAGATGTATACAACATACATATTTATGGACAGTTTAGAATATAGCAATAACCCACGCCTGGGTGTGGGTAATGCTGGATTTACCCACGGTTGGCGTGGTTTTGTCCCGAGGGCGAAGCCCGAGGGACCAAACAAAGCCAAACGTGGGTAAATGCAGCATTACCCACACCCAGAAGTGGGTTATTGCTATTATACCATGACATTATTTAAGAAAAGAAACTATTACTTTTCTTAAATAATGGCATAGTATAATGCCTGTTTGCTGCCCTTCCGCAGATGCCTGGCATCCACGGCAGTTCTGATGTACTGCACGCCTGCGCAGTACATCACAGCTGTGGGCAAAAGCAACGGAGAAAGCAAGATCTCCGTTGCTTTTTTTTTAGTGTTTCACTATGTTAAATGGGTTTAACATAGCGAGACAGCTTTAAAATAAGCAACGGAGATGTCCGTTGCTTATTTTAAAACTGTCTCGCTATGTTAAACTTATTTAACATAGCGAAACACTAAAAAAAAGCAACGGAGATCTTGCTTTCTCTGTTGCTTTTTTTTTAAAACACTGTCTCGCTATGTTAAATGGGTTTAACATAGTGAGACAGCTTTAAAATAAGCAACGGAGATCTCCATTGCTTATTTTAAAGCTGTCTCGCTATGTTAAACCCATTTAACATAGCAAAACAGTGTTTTAAAAACCGAGTAATACTAATGGAAAAAAGTCC
This sequence comes from Protopterus annectens, assembly GCF_019279795.1. Taxonomy (NCBI): domain Eukaryota; kingdom Metazoa; phylum Chordata; order Ceratodontiformes; family Protopteridae; genus Protopterus; species Protopterus annectens. The sequence continues at coordinate 1,595,930,064 of NC_056733.1, forward strand.
GGGCGACCGGACCTTTTTCCATTAGTGTAACTCAATTTACAACCGGCACGCTGGCCAATCAGCGTGCACGTTTTGGAATAATAATGGGGGGTCATGGTATAATAACCAATTAACCAGCATATTGTGAGGCAGAGTTCTTACCAATGAGCCAAAAGGGCTAACATAAAATAGTTTTGGAATAAGGAAAGATTAAACTAGAGGTAACTTCAGTTTTGGTGGTAAGCATATTTTTATTCTGTATAGTACCCCAAGCTTTCTGTTATACCCTTTAGTGTCTTGTTTACATGTTCATAGTTTTATAGGTTCATAGGTCAATATTAAGTTGTTCATATAGAGGCCCATTAGTAGCTAGCAACAACAGCCCATATCATAGGAACCCATTAACATAATGAGTTCTTCATGATTAGGTTTTGGTCCATGGTAATGACAAGGTATGTCTATTGTGTGACTGATTCTAGTAAGTGTTACATTGTATGTGTTGTAGTTGTTTTTTTTTCCTTTCCTCAAAAAAGCGTTTGTGCTTTTCTTATTTAAAACTAATTTACTTTTGGTGAATTCATATGAATAGGTGGTTCACAGAGTTTAACATCTCTGAGCTGAAACTTGTGAGCTGTTTGCATGAGTATTGGGTCATAGACATACTGAATATTTAGGTCTTGTATTTTAATTCATATTATTATTATTTATTCATGTAATTAAGAAAGACAGGAATGAGTAATGGACCTAATATTTGGTGCTACAATAATTGCTGTAAAGCAATAAGATGTTGCATCATGCCTTGCAACTGCTAGTTTTCTATTATGAAGAAAACATTCAAATCATAGTAATGCAGGGACAGACCCTGATTCTAAGCACCTATGGGAGGTTGACAATATCAAATCTTTTGAGAAATCCAAAAACAGCACGGCAGTATTGTACTAATTTATGTGAATACATAATCTACTAACTGAATGAGTGTTGTTTAAGTACTGTGTCCTAGTCAAAAGCCATATTGGGTTAATATCAGTTTGTTGGAATGGTTCAGGGAGTCTGTCCCCTAAATATAGACAATAAATTCAAGAACTACATAGCCTCTTAACCACATGGAAAAAGTGGGAATAGTTTGTTTAGCGAAGTTAAAATCTACCCAGAGAGCCTTCGTATGGTAGATTTCAGACTTTTAGAACTTAGTGTGTCCCCAGTAGGCTCCTCTACAGATGGCTGAGGTCAAATTCCACAAGTGTTAGCAGCCCAAAGAAAAATAAAAAGCTGAAGAACATGTTGATCATGGTTTTCCATAGGAAATTATTGCTAATGCAATTTCTAACTGTGTGCCTGCAATGAATCCCTTCTTTTGGGAGATTTCTCCCTTCTCCGGGTTGGTGCGATAGTGGAGGTGGTATATATAAGATTAGGTACAGATGGCTTGCCCCACACATTGGGGGTACAGCAAAAAATGCTTAAAGTTAATTTCTTCACTCACCTGTGTTTAGGGTATTATTTTTCACCATCTGAGTTTCTTAGCATTGTGGAGATGGATGTTTCATAGGTTGGTACTAGGCTATCAGCCCTCGGGCCTATACAAGCCTACCCATAACAACTCCCTGGATATTTCTTCCCACAATATTTACTTCCATGGACCCCTGTCTAGCAGGATGACTGACGTGATCCCTGGGATGAATTTCCTATCTCCCATCCAATCGTCAAGGTTTCTTTTGAAGAGGGTCAAGGAGGCGCTCTGCTTGACATGTATGGGCAGTTTATTCCAGAGTATGGGGAGTCTCTGGGTCAGGAACCTATACCTCCAACATGTTTTGTTCATTGTGATGACAAGGTTTAGATCACTGAAGCATGAGGCTCTGAGGGATTGGGATTTCTTTAAGTGGAGCATGTCCAACAGCTCAGAGTTTGACATGGCCTTGTATGTTAAGCAGAGATTACCTCTGAGTAGATGATATGCCACAGAGTATAGCTGGAGTTTTTTTAGATGGTCAGCGTAGGGCATCTGCTTTAGGCATGTGATTTTTTTAGTGAGGCATTTCTGTGGCCTTTCCAGCTGTTGCAGATGTCTTATGAGGTACATACCAAATGGGGCATTGTACTCTATAATGGGTCTAATGAGGGATGAGTACAGTGGGACAATTACCTCCTTTTTTCTGGATGAAAAGCCCTTAGCAATGAGGTGTGCCACATAGAAGGATTTCCTGATTGTTGTGGTGATGTGGTTATCGAAGGTGAGACCACTGTCCACCTGTGTCCCCAAGTCTCTCATCACACATTCAGTGTTTAGTGTACTACCACCTATGTGGTAATTCATGGGTACATGTTTTTTCCCAAAGGGGATAACTGTACATTTCTTGGCATTAAGCTTGAGCCCATGACTCTGGCACCAAGCATCTGTTACTGTAAGGCCCTTTTGTAGAATATCCACATCATTTGGGGATTCCATAATGGCTCCCAGTTTGCAGTCATCTGTGAACTTTGTTAGCCAGAGAGTCCCTTAGTGTTGGCCTGTACTTCATAGAAGTAGATGGCAAACAAGAGCGGTCCCAGGACTGAACCCTGAGGTACTCCACTTGTCACTTGTCTGGAGCTAGATTTGGAGTCAGATACTTTTACAGTCTGGGTTCTGTCAGTAAGCCAATTGGCAACCCATCGAGTGACGTAGGGATTTATGCCCAGCTTAGTAAGTTTATCTATGAATCCAGAGTGGGGGATGGTGTCGAAGGCCTTGGCAAGGTCCAGATAAGCTGTGTGGACCACCTTACCCTCATCCACAGCTCTGGAGACTAATTCAAAGAAGTCAATCAGGTTCAGGAGACAAGACTGGGCCTTCACGAATCCAAAATGGGTGGGGTCCAGTGTCTGAAGGTTGCCAATGTCTTTGTTTATAAGTTCCATGATAATGCATTCCATGTGAAAAATTAATTTTATATGGTGCCAAAAGCACTGTGCTGTTACTCTGATGCTTACTGTGATGGATTTGAAGTCTTCTTAAGACACTCAGTCTTGCTGGCTGGATTCTGCTGAAATCAAAGTCTGGTTATAGTTGCATTCACAGTCTGTTGCATACAGAAACTTGCAGAATATACACTGATGAGAGAATATACTTTGCAGCACCTGTCTTTAAGAGCAGTAACCAATAACTTTTATAATAAACCACACGTACTTCTGTTACAGCTTCAGAAAATATTCTACTTTACTTCTCATATAGTACAGATGATGTGAGAGATATAACATTTACCTCAGGACAAAATGTGTCCCTACCATTACCTCTAACATAACTGGATTTAATACAGAATTTATATATTTTTAGTTAAACACACACTCTCTTGGTTTTGGAAAGATACTGCCTTGATGACGCAAATGCTGACACATCTGTTCTTGTGCAAATGCTCATAAGTAAACTGTCTTCAAGGAAATGCCTTGTGGATTAGAAAAGCATATTCTTAAACTTTCTTAGAAAAACATGTCCTGTTGTCAGCTCTTTAAAGAAAGCAAATTACATTCTTGTCATGTCTGTAAGAAGTCAGCTTTCTTGATGTGTGTGTAATAAACTCATAAGCAAGTTCCTTATTTTTTTAAGCCACAGTCATTTAGTATGGATGCTAATCACATATTACTAAACTCTGTTTCTGCATTTAAGCAAGCTTTATCTTATTCCTTATTTATGTTGCATATTTGTAGCAAAGTTACATTCAACCTTAATATCTTGTTGAGCATAATCTTACACCATGCCCTTGCAGATCAGGCTTGGCAGACTGATGGGATGGTAGTTCCCGGGATCCAAGGTGGATTCCCCCTTATGGAGTGGGATAACTGTAGCTGTGCGCCACTTAGTGGGCACAAAGCCTGAGGTGAGGCTATGATTAAACATGATACTTAGGTGAGGTGCCAGTTCATTTTGTAGTTCATGTAGTACACAGCCCGGGATGTCATCTGGTCCCATGGATGCTGTATTCTTAGCTTTGGAGAGTGCGGTTTCTACCTGTGTGGTCATGATTATTGGAATCTGGCAATTTTTTGGTATTGAGATGGGCCCTTTAGGTGGTGAGAAGGGGGTGAGGTTGGCACTAAATCGATCTGCCAGGATATTGGCAATATCCTTGGGATCAGTATATTTAATGCCATTCTGTTGTAGCTCAGAGTAGATCTGAGCATTGCCATTTAGATTCTTGACATAACTATCGAATGTCTTGTGGTTGTCTTTGGAATCTTTGGCAATTTTATTTTTGTAACTAACTTTGGAGGATTTTATGAGGGATCTCAGCTTCTTACTGAGGCTGGTAAGGGAGTTTTTTGCATCCTGGGATTTTCCTCTTTTCTGCAACAGTTTCTTCTTTCTGTTGTATAGTTTGTTTATGGCAGGGGACCACCGGATTGGCTTCCTATTTTGGTGGAAAGAGTTTTGGTTCTATTTGGGATGGCATGATTCATGAACGATTGGATGTGCTCATACAGTGCCTTAGTGTAGGATTCAGCAGTCGAACTTTCAGCTCCCATCTGCATGGGTGTCATGAAGTTTGTCACTTCTGACTTGAGTAGCATGAAGTTGGCTTTGGAGAAATGTTTTACGGAGGTTTCCTTACTGGGGGGTGGGGGTGGGATGTGGATGTCAAGGGTTATTAGTTTATGGTCAGACCTGACCAATGAGGGGGTGACCACTGGTGTGGAGCATCTATCTCCCATGTTGGTAATGACCAGGTCTAGGATATTGGAGCCCCTGATGGGACAATGGACTAGTTGATCTAGGGAGATGGAATTTATGAATTCCAAGAACCGTTGGGAAAAGTTGTTGGTACCCAAGTAGTTTTCCCAGTTAATGGCAGTATAGTTGAAATCACCCAGTATTAGGGTGTTTGGCTGTATCTTAATATTTTCCAGTATGTTTAGAAAGATGTAGTCAGAATCTTGGGACATGGTGGGGGATCTGTAGCAAGCTACAATTTGGATTGCAGTCTTATCTAGTGTTAGTTACACCTGGAGAATTTCAGATGCATTGTGTTGTGCAACTAGCCTGGAGGTGTGGATATCCTTAGTGAATATGGACACTCCTCCACCTTTAGTGTTTTGGTCTTGGTTTGGTGGCCAAAAAGTGTGGTAAGAGTTGTAGCCTGGTATTGCAGGGATGCTCTCTGGAGCCTTGAACCAGATCTCAGTTACTGCACAGATATCAATATTCTCCATTTTAGGAGTGCCTTGAGAGAGTGATTTTGAGGTTTAGACTTCTAGCATTGAGTAGTATTACCTTCAGATTTTGCATGCTTGTATCTGTTACAGTGGTGGTTTTGTCCTTTGAACCTTGCCTAAAAAAGGCATTATAGGGGTGGCAAGAGCTTTACCAGTAACATGAATCCCAGGGGTGACAGGTGCACACCATCTCTGGCAAAGCATCATGGTTTGTCGACCATGTCGTCCCAGGCAGACAGATACTGGATTCCCTTTGAATGACACTAGAAGCTCAGCCAATTGTTGTCAGTCATTTTGTCCATATACTGTGGTATCATTCTGGGCAAAGGCAGGATGCTACTCAGGGCTAGGGTCATACCTGCCTGGGCCACATGATCCGAGAGATCTTCCATATCTCTTTTCATGCAGTCCAGGGAGGTATGTCTCAAGTCATTCACTCCAACATGGACAATGACAGAGTCGTATTTGTACTTGTTGTAGAGTGACTTGAGTGCATGCATTATGTGGCGGATCCTGGCACCCGACAGGCAGCTGACTGTAAATTTTCTCCTTGTTCAGCCTGGTGAGTGGGACATCAGTGTGCCTAACTATAGAGTCACCTATGACTAAAGTGTTGGGTACATTGTCTTGCCTTTGGGGCTTTTGGGTGGCACACTGGTGTTATGAGCTATGTGTCACTTTGGTTGTGACAGGTATTTGTTTGCATTTCAGGTTTGGAGGTCCTTGTTGCTTTCATTCAAATAGTTTGTTTCCTCTCTCAGGGCAGAGCATTTCAAACATAACTCAAATCTATACTTGCCTGTTTACCTCTCTTAACCCAGTCTGACAATCAGTATCAAAAACAAGACATAAACAGCAAGTGTAAGCTGTCAATAAACAATCCAGGCACAGTTCTGCATTCTTAAAAGACATTGCTTCTCTTCACCAGGTGTTCCCTGAATGGCAGTAGTTTAATAATGTAGTTCCAGATATGCAATTATTGCTTACATTTTCATTTCTTTTTTGCTCAATGTGATATAAATTGGGAATGATGTCATAAGCTTGTATACAGATTTAAGATCTGCAGAGAAATATACTCATCTGTGTCTGTGCAACCCTACAAATTGAACTGTCATGATTCTATCTTCTTTTTACTTACCTTGGAAATTCAGACACAAACCATCTAATAACATATATGTGGTGCATTTTGAATAAGAAGTGGTTGTTGACAGAATGCGAGTGTATTTTTTTTCACAAAAAATATTCTCTGGTAGAGATGACGCACATTTTACTTTCCACTTTGCAAAGAAGAAACATAACAACATAGAGTAATGTTAGGAGAAGACCAGGCGTTCAACATTTGTCATCATGATTTCCAAAGAATATATATATAAATATAAATATATATATATATATATATATATATATATATATATATATATGTATATATCTTGTGCCTCACATTTGAAATTAAATGGAATGTAGTCCGTGTTAGCAGATAGGTTATTGACTTACTGTAACTAGGATGGGGCGAAGGGAACAGCTGCTTTGGTTACAAGTTGTTGGGGGTACAGCTGGCAATGCAGATGTGAGTACTGGCACTGCTAATTACTAGAATTTGTTCAATAATGGCATTTAGAATTATTGCCCTTCAATTATTTAAACAGCTGTTGCTGTTTAAGTGAATGAAAACATGTCAGCCTTGGAGATTTTTGCTACACAATGTTGATTTAAGCTGGTGCCAGAGTAGGGGACTGCTCAGGACAAAATTTCCTTTTCCTAAGTTCTGCTCTCTGTTGAACACAGTTCATTCTGTGAAAATATACTTCACTTCTCTAATGATACCAGGAAGTCACAAGCTTCCATTTAACAAATAATATTATTGGGTAAATGACTTTTTTCAGTTTTTTTAAGTTTTCATGTGCATAGTGCCTAATTTTTGGTTCTAATGAAAGAAGTTCTCATGATGTCTCTTCTGGTTGGCAATACCCTTCCCCCTTGTTGGGATACACAGCAGAAGGAGAATAACTGGGCTGACGATTGATGGGAGGGGCTGATGTTTAGCTAGTGCGTACACGGACAAATAACCAATAGAAAAGAAAGAAAAAATGATGTCCATATAATCTTATGTAATGGGTCACAGTGGTGAGAGTGGAAAGGTATATCAACAACAAAGTATTCAATCCTGATAAATGCTATCTGAAGTTTGTCCGTGGTTACTGTGAGGTTTGTAAGTAGATAGGAAACATACAGGAGGCCAGACTGCAAGAAAGCATGAACTGTAGCTCTTTTGTTATCATTTGTCATAAAAGTCATAGCCCTGTTCAGTTTGCCAAGTTTGCTTATTTTTGTAATGACTGAGTTGGTGTACTCGTCAAACATTAATTCATGTAATTTAAGATGATCTCAAAGGACCTTTGCAGATTTCACAACTTGAATGGGTGAACATTACAAGGAGGCCAAAAGTCATGCTGGAGTATGTGAAGAGCAAGATGGTAAACACCCAAATAGCATTAAATTTGTTTTTAGAATATTTAGGTACAGACCCGAGTACAGGCCTGTGCTGAACTACTAACGATATACCAGATACAGAAAATCCTGAGAAGAGTAGCATTCTTTAGCATTCTTCTGCCATATACTACACCTGACACTATGCCAGTTGGCTGCATCTCTTCTGATTCTATCTTTGACCTCTTCATTCAGACTTCCCTTCTCCTTCCAGATACTTGAAGCCATGAATCTTAACCTTGGTTAAGATCAGCATGTATGCATTTTGTTATATCAACGAAAGCTGTGTAACATCAGTGGTCTGAAGAAAATCCAATATGATAGTTAGATAGGAAGTTGTAAGTGCAAACCGGGGAGTGTACACATTTATCTAAAATTTCTGAAAGAACACACAGAAGGGAAACAGGCCGACATACCTCTCAACTGTCCAGATTTTCACAGAATGAGAATGTCCAGGCTTTTGTCTCATATTTTTGGTCTGTTCCTCATAAAATTTTCAGTTTTCTGGATTTTTGTGTCAAATCAGTGATCACATGCAACTTTTAACTGCCATCTTAATTCCAAACAATGTTTTATTGAAATTTCATAATTGTAGTTTTATGTGAAGTATTGTAAATGCCCCATGAAAATAAAGGGAATGATACCAACTACAAAAAAATGTTATCTTATTGTTACTATTAGTATTCATATTTTTATGACTGTACTTATAATGCTATTCTTACTGTTAATCTTAGAAAAGGAAAACAGAACTAACTAAAATTTAGCTTGAACTGCGCTATACTGCTCTAAAGCAGATGAATAGCCAGACAAGCATACTGTAATCATAATGTAGGTATACATTTGATGCACAGGACTCTATCATTACTGTCATACTGTAGAAATTGGTAACCAAAATTAAAGAAAACTTTACATTACAAAGAAGTAGCACTTTGGCAAACTGTCTTCAGTAGTTCCCTTTGTTTTTAGTCGCCCTTATGGATCTCTATAACTGGTAGCCCCAGTAAATGCCTGACTTGCAGTTGCATCACTACACCTCTGTACCCTTACATCTGGCAAGTGCACTCTTTAGAGGAGCTATTTCTTCAACTCAGAGGCCTCGGCTACTGATAGTTTGTCAAAGGAAGATGAGGTTCATAGGTGTCTACTAGGCTAATGGCCCTGGAGCCTTTACAAGCCTAGCCCATAGAAGTGCCCTGCTATCGTGCCGCCCGACATTAGTTCCCAGTGCCTCTATCAAGTAGAGCCATTGGAGTGATCCCTGGGGGGAACTTTTTATTACCCATCCACACATCAAGATTTCTTTTGATGAGGGACAGTGAGGTGCTCTGCTTGACATGTATGGGAAGTCTATTCCAGAGCATGGTCAGTCTCTGGGTGAGGAATCTGTCCCTCCAGCATGTTCTGTTGATTGTGGTAATGAGGTTGAGGTCTCTGGAGTGTGTGGTGCGGAGGGATTGGGATTTCTTTAGATGTAGCATTTCTAACAGAGCTGGGTCAGACATGGCTTTGTAAGTCAAGCAGAGAACGCCTCTAACTAGGCGATATGAGACAGAGAACAGCTTGAGTCTTTTCAGTCTATTCATGAAGGACATATGTTTAATGCCTAGGATCCTCTTTGTGAGGTACTTCTGTGGCCTCTCCAGCTGTTGCAGGTGTCTAGTGAGGTACATGCCAAGTGGGGTATTATACTCGATGATTGGTCTAATGAGGGAAGAGTAGAGAGAGACTTCCTGGATGCAAGACTCTTGGTAATGAGATGTGCCACATAGAAGGACTTTCTGACCACAGTGGCAATGTGGTGGTTAAAGGAGAGGTTGCTGTCAACCTGCGCCCCCAGATCTCTTATAACGCCTTCAGTGTTTAGTGGGCTCCGATAAATGTGGTGATTAGTGGCAACTGAGTTTTTACCAAAGGGGATGACGAAGCATTTTTTGTCATTAAGCTTAAGACCATGGTTTCAACACCAGTCATTGGTCTCATTGTGGCCTTTCTGTTGGATTTCTGCATCACATGTCAGACTATGAGTTGAGTTGTATATATTTTCATGTGGAGGCTTAAACTATCTAGAGAACAGACAGGTTAGGCCTTCACATGGATGTGCATGTGCAAAGGATCCTGATGGTGACATGCACATTTGTACAAATTTCCTTCAGGTTAAAGAAAACTCCTAATTTTAAGATCAAGTTTCTTGCAAGAAGATTCCCTTAGTCTCCACTACAGGTCTCTGCAGCACTAGCTTAATCTATATCCCCCCCTCCCAGAATAAGGATGACAGGGGAACAAATGGCCATCTAGGTTGCAAGGTAATTAAATATGTTGGATAGCAAAAACGAAAAGTGGCTTTTGGCTAGCTCCCTCAGATGGCCTGCTAGTATAAAGCAAAAAAAAAAAATTCTAAGCACTCCAGCTGAGCCTCTGACACTTGGGCTGTTAGTGGATCCTTTGGCATAGGTGATATAACTGGACAACTGGATACAGCCTTTACAACAGTTAAATAGTCTCACTGCATCAGAAATTGTAACAGAATGGTGGGATGCTTATTTCTTGGGTTACCACTGCAGATTTGATGACCATACCTGCAATCCCAAGAACAGCAAGACTTTTAATGCACATAGGGTGAATATATACTAATTTTAAGACTGTGGTATGCCAGAGTATTCCCCCTACTCTTTGCTATAACAGTCCCAGCATTAGTGAATGTGAGTAGCAGGTGATAGGACTGAAGGGGCACCCCTGCATAAACATCTGAGAAGTATACTTGGCATAATCCTCAAATACTACGTTTGTAGCATGTGACTGATGTATGATACCATAGAAACTGCTGATGGAAGTCGTATTATTCAAAGGTGTCACAGATCAAGGATTTGTTTTGAAAATGTACAAAATGTGGTAAAGTTAGATGTTTGTTAGATATACTTAACATGAACACATATGTCTGCTCACCTCCTTGTATTGCATAACCAAAACTAATTATATCAGATTAAACTGACTAGGTACAGAAGGATAATTGAACTGCAATAATTTTATATTATCAACAAGTTTAGATTGTTGCGATTTCCTAAATTTGTTATTTATTCCGGCATCATACATGATACATAAAATCACTGGAGGACAGAGACTGTGATGCTATTGCCAACTATACTTACAATGCAGATTACCTTAGCACTTGATTAATAATGCTTTGGTTGTTAGCTCTACTACTTTACATTTTATACTGACTGCCTTTCTCTTGTACAGTATTCATGTGTTATAGTTAAATATAACATACTTAATCTGTTAATCACATCAAATCACTGTCTTTTTAAGAAAATATTTTCTTTTAGCCAGCAGACAACTGAAACACCAGGTCTGTGTTGTTTTGTTTGGAAAAAATGCAATCTGCAGCATCTTTATCTGTTCACCAGTACTAAGAATAAGGTTACAGGAATGTTATTACTTGTCCCTTTAGCTCGGTTATAGTGTAGTTATTTATATTCTGAAACAGATACCATTCTTTCCTACTTGCACATTAAAATATGTTGCTGTGGAAATTATATTGTTGATGGGAACAAGAAGATAGCAGTACCCCTGCAGTCTAATCTTCAATTATGCATCCAGTGCACCAGTAACTATCTTATTTCAGGTGATACTCATAACATGCCTAATGGTCACACTTTCGCTGTTATGCAGTTTAGCTGGAGTCTAGTAATTAATCTGTCTCTCTTTTTAAATCATTATGTGACCTTTACAATACTTCAAAAGATAAAATGCAAACAAAGAAGTCACATTCAGTGCTGTATGTGTTACTGCAGTGTCAGTGGGAACATTGTGATCAGAAAGCTGAATAAGATGGACACACAGACCACATTGCTCTTTATGAATACCAGCCATGTACCTCTACCGACTTGGAAATTAAATATCACGGCTGTACTTCTGCCTTGCTGCCCTTTCTTTTGTAAAACAACTCATAACAGGGCAGTGCCCTCAATGTCTTTTCTAAAGGGTCAAGGGACAAAGATAAAAAATAACCCCCCTAAATTATGGATACTTTATGTTTATGTCTATATTAATTTATGAAAGGGGATACACTAGGCAGCTTCATGTCAACACGCTTCTACTAAATGTCAGAAAATCCCTTAAGCTTTTTAGTGATGGCAATCTTCACTGCTTTACTATAGAATCACACATTTTTGAAGAGACTGATCAACATTTTGAGGCAAACTCAGGAAAATCAATAAGAGATGAGAACCAACTACACTACTGATCATGGAAATAATTCAAAGCTGTTGACTTGTTTTTACTTTCTGAACCCCATTTACCACCTGCTATTTCATCTTCACACATCAGAATCTGCAGCCCTTGTCTGCAAATGTAATTTTTATCTTTCATTCAGTAACCCCCTTATGCTTTCAGAAATGATCCATGGCACTTAATGATTGCGATTCATAGACAAGTACCACTAAATAGCATGAGTGGCAGCGATACACAGGAAATTGTTGATTCTAAGACACAGAGAGTATATATATGTAAGGGACAAAAATAGCACAGTATGCACCGCTTAATGGATGGTTAATGACAAACCCCCAGGCAAATGAGCTGTATGGATTGTTTATTTATTATCTGCCTTTGTTAACAGTGTAAGATTCAAACTGGGTGGAAAACTCCATGCAGCGGATACAAAGGAGAACAGCTCTAGACATTAATTTATATATTCAAAACAAGTATATGAAGTTTTGTGTTGATGACAAGAGAAATTTTTCAAGCATGTCAGAAATATACAATAAATAAATTATATTAAAAAATTGCTTTACATGCACCAGTTTGCAAAGTAAAAGGAAGAACTGCAAAACTAACATAATTGGAGTGCTCTGTACATATATTGGTAGGAGGATGGCATAATGGTTAAGGTGTTTACCTTACAGACACAAGGTGCAGGGTTTGATTCTCACATGGGGTAATTGGCTTTGCTTAAAATGATCTACAAAGGCAGTTAGCCTAGTGTTAATCTATGAACCTATGGAATTATGTAACAACAAATAGTACATAATTAGATCTGTGTCAGACACTAGGATAGTGAAAGAAAAAGGGTGGTACAAAATACAGATACACTGGGAAAGGAGGAGAAATATATATGACACTCAGAATAGTCGATGGACTCCAATGCATAGAAGGTGGGCATACTGTACATACACATTTTGAACACTGAGATTCATGGTATATATGATGAGAGTGATGCTATGAAAAGAGTAGTAGTAGTATTACAATGTATGTTCGCAGCTGCTGTCAGAGACAGCGCCTGCAGCTTTGCATGTCGCAGACATTTACAAACATGCAGGAGTTGCAGACGTATCACAACCTTGCAGGCTAACAGATTGTGGACCAATTTCTGAGACTTATGAGATGTACTTGAACTGTGTCACCCACAAGTATAATCAAATGGGATGTGTAGTATGCCCATTTTTGTGGATACAAAGGTATGCGTCACCTTAGCCATCTTAGCTTTAGGGAACTTTCAGAGACCTACAGGAGATGCATTATGGATATTGTAGGCATTAGCCTAACAAATCATAACCAATTCCCCAAAATTATATTACAGCATGTGGAGGGGCATAAGCCATTCCCCAATATAGTAGAGGACAGAACCAGCACCACATAGGCATTTTCTGACACAGCCCATTTCCTGTAGATCTTTGGAGCCATAGACTGCACACGTGATGCCATCAATGCCTCACTTGATCCAGAGGGCTTGCAGTACATCCTTGGGAAGGGCTTCCACTTCCTCAACTGCCAGGTAGCTTGTAATACCTAGGGTGTTATTTATAATATGCCCATGCAACACACAAGCAGTTCACAAGAGTCACACATTTTGCACACATATGAGTTGTACTAGAGGTCTCTACAAGGGGTCTTTACATAGGATCATTTGGTTGGTAGTTTCAGTCACACTTACATAGACAGACAGGTCTTTACAGTCAAGTTCCATAAGCACAAGGAGCAGGCTACATATAATATGTTAATGTGTTTTATTGTATTACAGATGATACCAGATATCCCTGAGTCCTGCTTGATGATCCCCATAAAAAGTTCCATATGCAGCTTGAGACCACTCCAACAAAGGCCTTCAACACAGCCCATGGGGAAAGTGAAATACATATATTCAGACTAATGAGGGGACTCATTGTCCAGACATCTCAAGAGAAGCACAGTAGTACATCTATAGCAAGATTTTTATCTATTGATATTTGTTGGTGTTTTTGTTTAATAAATTGAGTGGATATTATTCCCTGGGTCTCCTGTTTGGCTCATTGCACTCTTTTTTGGACTTATTGGTGACATTTGGGTGCTTTTCACCTTGTTTTTATTTTGTGTGACATGCTGTACAACATGATGTTTTGCAAACAGTTGAAGAAACAGATGAACATTGTTTGGACCTTCCATGCCAATCATAGCAGCAGCAGAAAGGCAGAGTGGACAGTTGGGGAAGAACATGTAGCAATACTACCACAGCTTTGGCAGGGCAGGTTCATTGCATTGCAAAACTGGTCATATCTTGTCCACAGCTGTGGGCCCTGATACAGACAACAGAAAAAAATGATGCATGTTTTGGTACACACAGGCTTCGCAGAGTAGTACACTAACTATCCATACTGTGCATCTGACATCACTATACATACACAGATTAGGGGGTTGGCAGGGCATAGTCATCATCACATACACACGTTCAGATGACACAGTGACAGGTCACTGCAGCAGTGTAATAAGGGGTAGGGTCACTGGAGGTGAGCATGGTTGTCCTGCGTTTTTGGTGGTTGTGGCGAGTCAGAAATCACATACTATAGTAGTGGGGTTAAGCTATTATGATGTGACCATTGGCAGCATCATCTGCGTTGACTTGCAGTGATGTGGTTTGTGACAAGAAAGGGGTAGAACTACACGGCTGTTTATGTGTATCACTATGGGGCAGCTGATGAATGATACCAAAAATCCTTGGCTTCCATGAGTAACTGTATATTTTGTGGTCCTTTCACTATGATGAATCTCTTTTTTTTAATGTCCTGTACCTGGCCTCCCCACCTTATGCACTTGGTTTTCTGGTATGCTTAATTATAGTACGCCCATCTTCCTCGCCCATTTACATAGTATAGATATGCCACAACTGGTGGCCCTAGAAGCTCATACTGTTTTCTGCATATCCTTTCCACAGTTTCTGATATTCTCAGTCCCCCCTCCCCACAACAACACACCTCCCCTGGGACATACAGATGGAACAGTGCCATGCCAGGGTTATGGGTTCCACAGTTACACATGCACCATGATATCTGTCTCACTGTTACTGACATCCATTACATGAATTGTTTTTAACTCAGTGAAACTCTAAGTCTACAGAGTTTGTACAGAAATTCCTTTCTTGTTGTATGGTTCTAATTAGTGCTGCACAATGTCACTGCTGCTAGATGTTGCATTATGAGCCCTTTAGTGTGGTTAGCATGCTAATGGAACCTGTTAGTGCTGCTGCCTTTGAATCCCTGCCAGTGCACAATGTACTCTCCAAACATGTAGAAATATACCTATGTGGTATTAGGATTCTGCACTTTTAATGGCTTAGTAAACCTGTGCAGCTATTAAAACTATGAAATATATGTATGCTAGCTGTGCATGTCACAGGGATGATAAAGCGTGTTACTAGAATGTTTATGCATATGCTGTGTGTACACCCATAACTCCATAGTGTAGGGCTACAACCATACCTTAGTATTGTAGTGCAGTGCTACACTGCACAATACATGATTCACAGACATGTATCCACATGCATGAGACTGCCATTTTCCTCCTTGAGTGGACCTGAGTAACTCACCATGGCAATTTCAGGCATTGGGCAATTCTGAGCTCTAGAATACTGTGCCAAAGGGTGCAGGATCGTCTTGTTCATCCTGTACAGGTACTTCAGGAAGCTCCTACAGGGCAATTTTAATGGCCCATTACAGATGGTAGATGCCCAGCACAAGGTTGCTGGAACAGTGAATGATACCACTACATCATCATTCTGATGAGCAGTGCTGGTATATTTATACTGACCCTAAATGGGGCCACCCCAACCTGTTTCATTGATGGGAAACAGAGATTCAGGAGAGGGAGCCTGAAATGTACTGTAAGCATGTTTTCAGTATCATTGATTTTTAATGTTATAATTTTCCACATATACACTTAAGAAAACAATTTGTTTTCTACTGGTGAAGGAGTAACAGGTGACTACAGCTGGGTATCACAGAAGGCAGGGATGCCTCTCCCAGCAGCAAAGTGTTTATAACATCTGTGCCAGTCCATTGCACCACTGTAATTCTGTTTGTTGCATATGCGTGCAATCATTTTCCCATCATGTCATCCTTCTGCATATCCAGTTGTTGTAGAGAAAGTGATAAGGCAATGCCTCTAGTGCTGGCTCACCAGTGGCTACCAGGTCTCCCTATCAGCAGGGGGATGATTGTATCCCTACAGGAGCTGGTGCCCATGGGTCACATGTGCCCTCCATATCTGCTCTTCAGAAAGGGGGTTGAGAAAGATCATCTTCTGAAACTGGGAAAGGAAGGTATCCCCTGATCTCCCAGCATTATTTGCAGAGGTTGGGGGCTACCAAGCAAGTGTTTTCCATTCATGGCAATGTGGGACACTTTCTGGCATGCCTAGAGGAGCAATGTGATCAGTAAGCCATACCCATTAGGCCACCAGAGGAGCATCAGACCCAACTGGAAAGGCCACTGTGATCAGTAGGCCATACCCATTAGACTGCTAGGGGAGCATCCAACTGGAAAGGCCACTGAAATACCTCAGAAAGAGAATCCGTGGCCTCCAACACCTGTCCTATGCTGGCAGGCTCACTATAACTCTACTCAGTATCGTACAAATTTCTCAGGAGTGATCTGTGTCTCACCTACAAGGCAATCTCAGACCCTGCCCTACTAGAGATGCTCCATATCCATAAGCCTAACTCCTCACGCACTACCCATTCAAAAGGCCTAAATCTAATATGTGGCATCAACAAAACCTGCTGGAGAGATAGATTTGTCTCCCAGAGGCTGCTCTGTCTCTGGAATAGACTTCCCATACACATCAAACAGAGCACCTCGCTTGACCCTGTTCAAGCATAACCTTGATGAGTGGATGGGAAACCACAAATATGTTCCAGAGGTTCCACTTTTGTCCCTCATTGACAGGGGTGACAGGTGCTTACTGAGGTTTTTTTTTGGAATAAACTCTTGGCTAAGCTTGGAAGGGCCCCAAGGCCATTAGTCTAGTAACCTCCCATGATCCTATGATAACATTGGCTACCCAAGTGAGAGATGTCTAGTTTGTTGCCCTCTGGGCAGCCCTGAGATTCAATATGCCAGGACCCTACCACTCCCCATCCTGGTGTATTTCTCCCTTATGTGTAATTCCCCATTTATTGTTCTTTATCCATCCCCATCACCATTTGTTTGCCCTCTTTATGTTTGTGTCCATCCTCTGTCCTCCATACCTTTTGCGATTATATCACCTATGTCTGTCTAAGTTTATATTCTGTTTTCTGTCTGGCACTGCTACCCTTCTTTCTCTGTGTATCCTATCCACAGCCAGCTCTCACTGCTTTTCTCACTTACTCTTCTTTTATAAATCTTACAAAAGAAGATCATTCCTTACAAAACAATACTCTTATTTCCCCACTCACCATTCATAACTTATGGAAACTTCTTGCTCTTTTCACATTTTCTGCTTTCTTATCTTTCCCACCTTCTCTGTATTTACATGATAAACAGGGATGGCACGCACACACACACACACACACACACACACACACACACACACACACACACACACACACACACACACGCGCGTGCGTGCGTACATGCACATGCACACACACACATGCACACACAGGCGCACACACACACACACACACACACACACACACACACACACACACACACACACACACAAAAAACAGTCTGTCTGGTAGCTGCTGTGCTGCCCTTCGTCTGCAGAATGATTTTTTGATTTTAATCATTAAATTCATTTTAATTAACTTAATTGACTAGATTGTTGTAAGAAAGTCCATCTATACTGCACAGCTTATGAACAAAGAGATTGTGTCTAGATCCAGAGCTCCCCCTTTACTCAATCCTCATTAGGCCAATAATTGAATATAATGCCCCCTTTGGCATATATCTGTTCAGACACATGCAACAACTTTAATGCCCACAGAGATACCTTACTAAAAGGGTACAAGGTCTGAACAACATGTCCTGCATGAACCAACTCAAATCCATGTCACAATACATGGTATCCTACAGACTACTAAGAGGTGACCTGTGTCGGGCATGCAAGGCATCCTCTGACCCAATACTGATGGATTTACTGCATATCAGCAAGTCAAATGACATCAGAAACCCTTGTTCTAGAAATTTAAACCTCTTCTTCAACATCAACAGAATGATTTGGAGAGACGGGTATATCTCACAGAGGATACTGCTGGTCTGGAACAGACTCCCCATCCACATAAAACAAAGTTCATCCCTGTCCATATTCAAATACAGATTGGATCTATGGATAAGAAACAGATTATTTACCCCAAGACAGCCCCCTGTACTACTAATGTACAGAGGGAGATCCTAAATGCTTTACCCCATGCATGGATCCTCTCACGTTATCTATGATATGATCACAGTTATTCTCATTAGGGGTAATATATAATTATTGACCATATGATGGGTAAGGCCAATTTCTAACCAAAAGAGGTAAGTTAATTTGATCAAAAAAGGAAAACTGGCCAGGCTTACAATGGCGCAGAAGGGTAGCTAGATACAGAAAGTACTTACCAAAGAACCTATGAACTTGCCCATGCTAGCATGCGTTAACTATGACATGCATCATGTTGTGCAGGAATCCTTCTACATGCTATTCCTGCCATAGAGCAGTCTAGCAATGCTTGTTCTACTATCACTGAACCACTATTTTCTTATTTAGTCCTTTTCCCAGTATGCTATTCTGTACCTAATCTATATCTCAATAGCTATGGGCTGCTTCATGTAGCAAGGTCCTTGAAATTGTGTAATGGATTTTTTTTTTCACATCACCTTTTCAATTCTTTTTTAAATTTTTTGTAATTTCTCCAAATCTTTTGGGTTTCTAATACCACGATGGGAATGGACCCCATTCCTAAGTCAAAGTATGATTAAAGTTCATGAAATTAGTATTGTTTCAATATTTGATGTCAGCCAGAAGTGCTCATTTCAGCATTCACAATGTGCCCAGTAATGACTCCTTCTGTAATTTGTATGGAGTTACATGTATTGGTAACATATCTAAATACGATTGTAGATTCCTTTTTAAAAGACCTGTTGCTCTTACTACTATTGGAACTGTCTAGGTATCTTTCTTCCACATTGCTCTCATTTCTGCTTGCAAATCCTGATATTTTATGACTTTGTGCCTCTCTGTATGCAAGACACTGTAGTTACTGGGCATAGCAATTTCAATGATCAGTGCTACTTTTGTCTTCTTTTCATGGACCACTGTATCTGGTTTTCTCTCATCTATCTTTTGAACTGTTGGTAATGGGTGATCCCATGTGATGTAGATTTCATCATTTTCTATGATGCTTTGTGGCTTGTGTTTCAAGTGTTTTTCAGCTACTTCAATATTATAATGTTTGTACAATCCCCAGTGCAACAGTCTGGCCACATTATTATACCTTTCAGTATACAGTCCTTCTGCCTTTAGTATGTCACAACCAGCAAGAAGATGTACACCTGTTTCCAATTCTGTTTTACAAAATTTACATTTGTCTGTTTCTCCCACATGTTCAATGGACTTTGTAAACCAACGTGTAGGTAGTCCACTATCTTGGGCCACCAATATCAACCTTTCATCTTTTGGTTTGAATTTGCCTCTCCTTAACCATTCCTGCATTCGATCCTGATCAACATGAGGTTATTCCAGGAGTTTTCTATACTTGCAACTATATTTATGCTTTTCCACATTTCTTGTCTTCTCATCTGATCCTTCACCTTATATTATTTCTTTTGTTTTTGAGAATTCACTTGCTGCCTAATTTTTATCTACGTCTGGTTTGATTTCCATTCCCACTTGATGCTGATATGCTTCTGCTAGATTAAGCAGGGAAGTCATTTTAGATTTATTCTCCTCATATTTCAAAACTGTCACTATGTTTGGGTCTTGTGACATTAGTAGGTGTGTGTGCAGCCCCCCCCCCAGGATTGCAGATCTATAATGTAATCAATTTCAAGGAGGCCCATACCTCCCTCGGAATGGCGAATATATTTATATATATATATATATATATATATATATATATATATATATATATATATATATATAACATCTTGGTATGTACTGATTTTTATAAATCATTTCATGAGCATGAAGCATCCTTCTTACTTTCCTATCCAATCTAACCAACACCCAACACCTTTTGGGGCCAGTCAATCACTCCAAAACTCTAAGTTAGGACAGGGACAGCAAATTGGTTTATAGTTTGAACTTTGTTGCTAGATGTCAGCACTGTTTTCAGGATTAATTTAAGTCTTCTAAAATATTTCTTACTGAGTTTTATTCACATTTGTTCATGTTTTATTGTGATGCTTCATCAATTCTCAACTATTTATACACTCACTCTTGTTAAAGTTCTTGTATATCACATTCTTGTCCCAAACTGATGTTTTCTTGGTGCTGTAGCTTTCCTGCTTTAAAAGTTGCTTTTTCACATTTATCAAGACTAAATGACAGTCTTATATCATCTGAAAAAGTTTTGACTAATTGCAGTTGCACTTTCAGTTCCTCATCTGATGAGCTGTACAGTTTTAAATCATCGACAAAGAGAAGATGAGAAGTTTTTACACTTTCTTGGAGCCAAATTATAGCTATGACCTAATCTGTTAAGCAGACAGCTTAGTGGGATAAGGGCAAGGCAAAAGAGTAGTGGTGACAGAGAGTCACCCTGGAATATCCCCCTTTGAATTTCTATTTATTTGCATTTGTTTACCGGGATGGTCCAGCTGGGTCAGAAGTGCCCATTTTCAGTGGATTCCCAGGGAGAAAATCTCCACATATAAGACATTTCACATAAAATACAGAATTTACATTAATAAAGACATTTAGTACATAGTATTAGCAGCTTATACAACTGGTGGAAAAAAACAGTACATATGTAATCATTCTCAAATCAAAGATATTATACAAGCAATACAGAGTATATACATGAGAACATTCCATATGAGTAGTTTTCAGCTAGCAAAATTTATATAAGACACTTCATGTAGTGGGTGCAAAGCAGATAGAGGAATTAATCAGAGACTAGGTACTTAAAATTTTCACATGTTTAGGAGGTGTAATAGCTGAGTGATAGGCTATATGAGTCCTGTTGCAGGAATCAGCAAAGTCAGTGGATACTGTTGCAGATATAAGTGGTGGTATAATATTAAGGTAGGCTGCGAGAGTATCTGAATGTCTCGTTTGGTTCAACGGTAGTCTATAAGGGTTAGGAAGAGAATGAAGTAGACAGGAGGGATCAATGGCAGGACAATGAGGGTTAGTAGAAGAGGGAAGTAAAAAGACAGGTTGATGTGAAAGGAGGATGCCAGAGTAGTAGAGTGGGGGCTGCGAATAGTTATGATGGTTGAAGTTAGGTTATATGAGATGTGGTGTTAGCACATGTGCACAGCCAAGATGAGGCAAGGTGTTGTTTCACAGATGTCTTGAAGAGGGTTACTGAGAAGGTGGATCTAAGTGTTGGGGAGAGGGAGTTCCAGAGTTTTGTGATGGTAAAGGAGTAAAGCATCAGTCCAGCCAAATGTTTGGGTTTTTCTACATTTATGAGCAGTTGGTTGTTGGATCGGAGTGGTCTGTTAGGATGGTATAAAATAAGTATAGAAGATAGAGTAGGGCACAAGGATGGATTCTGAATGAGGTTACGTGCTGTAGTTAGTTGGATAAAGGTGAAATAGTTGGGGAGTTCAAGCCATTTTAGGTTGCATAATGATAAGCAGTGGTGGGATAGGTAGGAGGCATTGGTTACAAACTTAGCAATTTTGTTGTAGCATGAGCCTGATTTGGACTTTAGAGAGGACTGAATGTTGGTGAAGGGGGGGGGGGCACCATATAAAAGAGAGGGTAATAGAAAAGAAGTGGCAAGGGAAAGTTGGGCTGATGCACTGAGTAGATGTTTGTGTCAATAGAGAGTGCCAAGCTTTTGATGTGTCTTTTTGACATTGGACTGGATCTGCAGGTCGAATGTGAGGTTTTCGTCTATGATGACACTTAGGAGTTTTATGCTAGGTACAATGTAGATGGTGGTACCATTTAGGGGCTGAATGGTGAAGTTCTGTTTTTGTAGGGGTGTGGACTTTTTGGTGGCAAAGATTACTAGTTTGGTTTTGTTGAGGTTTAGGGCAAGATGATTATTAGACATCCAAATTTTGGTGGAGGTGAGGGCATTTTGGTTGGGTTGATGTAGTTGTGAGGAGTTGTTTGCGGTGCTGATAGTGGAACCATGAATACTGGATGACAGAGCCTTGAGAGACTGCGATATGGAAGTTATTGAGAAATATGCTAAACAGAAGTGGGCATAAAATAGAGCCTGAAGGAACACCAGTGGTGATGTTTAGGAAAGGGGAGTAAGAATTCTTCCATTTAGTTGACTGTTGCTTGTTAGTGAGGTAATTAGTGAACCAGTTTAGAGTTTGAGGTGAGGTACCTATGTTAGAGAGTTTTGTTAGAAGGAAAGTATGGCAATAAAACTCTCTGTTACCACTGATCTTTTGCCTTGCCCTTAACTCACTAAGCTGTTGCTTAACAGATTAGGTCATGGTTATAATTTGCCATATCCCTGGAATAATGACGTCTCTTATCATGGCTTAACTGCAAAGTGATTTGCGACTGTTTCATGGTTGCTGTGATGTAGTCTATCAGTGTAGGGTGTATCTTATACATTTATAAGCACTTTTTTATTCATGAATATGGGATACTGTCAAATGCTTTTATGTAATCTATCCATGTCATACTTAGATTCTTCCCCTTTTTACAGTTCTCCACTATGACTTTATTTAACAACAAATGATCCTTTGTTCCATATGACTTTCTTTTATTACCCTTTTGTTTTATTGCCATAATTGAGTTTTCTTCTAAATTACTATAATCTCTATTGGCATCAATTCCAGTGTATAGTTTATATGTCGTCAGAGGCAAGTTATTGATCTATGGTTTTTAGGGTAGCTTGCAGGTTCACTCAAGTAGGAGCATTATTTTAACTCCTGTATCGAATTATCACTTATGACATAGGCAAACACACTTACATAAAAGACAGCAAACCATATTTACATGTTCACAGTTGCAAACATTATACATCATGTATTTATTTTCTTTTGTACAGTTATCATCAATCCAACACAACATAAGTTGCTCAGTTTCTGCCTTCCTTAAACCTCCCTCCTCCTCCAAGACATTATTCTGCATGTATTGTTCCCACAGTTTCCATTTTTTTCTATGTAATCTGCTCTTACTCTTCTCTAAAGATTCCACGTCCTGTTATTTTTATCTCTTTTTACAATATTACCAACTTCAAATACAGTTGGTTTAGAATTTGAATTCCACTTTCTAGTAATTGCTTTTTGGCAACCATTAGAATTAAACTTAACAAGACCTTAATACGTCTAAGCAATTCAGATCTGTATCCCAGCTAAAAAAATAATTTTCTTAGTTATACTCATTAGCTTAAGTAATATTTCTGATAGACTACTTTGTAGTGAATTTTTAAAGTCTGTCAACTCATTACACTCCTAAGACATTGTTCCCCATTTAACTCTTTCTTTCTCATCACACCTCCAACATTTGCCATCTACCTGAGGAAAAATAAAAAAATCTTTGGAGTGTGCCTGGGGTATAAAAATACCTATGAAAACAGTTCCAAGCAAAAATCCTGTATCTTCTAGACTTTGTTGCATATTTGGGAGACAAACATATGTTCTTCCATAGTTTCCTTATGAATTGCTTAGCCAGTGTCTATTTCCATTCTTTTCTAACCTCCTCTGACTGACGTCTATAGTTATTGTGCAATATTTTATATGCCCTACTACTTATTCCTTTTTAACAGCACCTTCTGTTCTGAATTCAACTAAAAACTCTACCAGAGCAGGTCTTTCACTTAGGATTTCCCTGTCCCTTTCTCTTTTCTCTTTGCCTATACTCCCAGATAGGGAAGGCAGTCTGTAGCCAGCTGTCCAATTTTTTTTGTTTTTGCTTCTTCCCATTCTGTTACCTTTTTCTCTTTAGTTATTTGCTCCTAATACCTTGGATCCTTTGCCAGTTTTCTCCAGTAAATTCCAGCCAGCTCTTATGTATTCTCTGTAGCCCTAATTGCCATCATCCCTATCGGCAGAATCTCCTTTCTCCATTCTTGTGTTGGCTTCATTCTTAGAATACTTTCTGCTACTTTGTGAAAATATTCTGTATGGTTGTTATTATTGTCCTTAAGGATCTGCATCCAAAATACCAATCTCTCCTTAATTATTGAATCCCCCATTACTTCATCATCATCATCCCTTTCCACTTTGAATTATAGCTTTCTGCTTCTGTTATGAGCCTTAACCGTGTAGCTGTACAATAACCCTTCAAATGAGGTAATCCTAAATCACCTTGTTCTATTGGAAGGATCAGCTTATCCCACTTGAACCTTGCCCTCTTCCCCTCCCAGGTAATATCCTTCACTTCTTCATTTATTATTCTCCACAACATCTCCTCTGGTTGACAAAAATATGCTTGGCCTGACCTGTATATAAAACTAAAGGGACTAAAACATTTTCTTGCTATACATATCAATAAACAAGAGCTTCCAATTTCTCAGTTTTTGTATTATCTTTTGTTTGGTCTCTTGACCATTCCAATTATTTTTTGGTTGATTTTAGAAATGTGAGCTTGATCTCTGAGCCTTGTTTTTCTAATGTGTTGCCTGCTGTTCTGTATGGTGCTCTCAAAATTCATTCAGTAGCGTACATGTTCATTATACATGCCTTATATCACTATGTCAGGGTTTTGTGGGAAAAGGTAAGAGAACAAAGAGAAGTTAAGCAGCTGAGCAACAAAACTATTAAATAGTTAAAAACTCAATGCCCATTACAATTCAAGTATTATAAAGTGGACAGAACCTGCAATCTAATTAGGCAATAATCAGTACTGGAGTTATGGTTATAAAGTGATACAGTGAAGGTGAATCCGTATTAAATGGTTTTAATAATATGAGTAATATTACAGACATACCAATAGCATTGATGCCTGATTTCCAGCTGCTAACAACTGATAGCCTGCCTTTTTTCTGTAGTGCATTACTCATAATTTCTGCTGAAGTATCCTTACTTTTACATTTCTGTTGTGTGGGAAGCATAAATTAAACAATGTGTACATTTTTTTGTCTGTGGAAATATAGAAATAATAATCTATCCAGACTGTATTTCCTGCCTTCACTTTCTCATTTATCTGATACCTGCTTTATTTTATCTACAGTTGTTGGAGAGCTGGAGATTATCCCAGCAGGCAATTGGAAAAGGTAGTAAAGCAATAGTAAAACAGGGCTCTACTCTGTTATAACATTCATGCAGGCATGCATTTACTCGTACACTGCATGCATGCATTACAGAAGTTCCAGTTTAACTAAAAGTATGTCTTTGTGATGTGAGATAAAACTGGAGTACCTAGCAAAGAATCAACTTAGAGGAGGACATGCAAACTTCGTACAGATTGCAAGCACCTCAGTCTTTAACTTAATTAGAGAACACAGAGACATGAATGTTATAAAACTGCTCATGTGCTGTGGGATAACACCAGTGCTATAGGAAGTAAAATCCTAAGGCCATGTAATATATAAATATACAGATAAATATACAGTTTAGCTAGACACTTCTGTATATGTTTATAAACATATGCATATATTTATATTCCAAGGGATACTATGCAACAGTTCTGGAAAATATTACAGAACATTACCCTAATAGGATGGAGCTTGCATGTGTGCTTTGGTGCTATGGACAATGAGCCACAGAATAATAGATATGTGTTAAGAGATCAGTAAAGTAGCTGTGTTTTAAGACAGTCCAAAAATGTGTTAACCTGGAAGCATACTAACAGTTACAGCCTTGCAAGAAATGCTGCTTTCAGCCTGTGACAATGAAAGCTGCTACTGGGTGATCAGCATGAACAGCTCATGAGGCAATGGTTATACATAATGCTATCACATGACTCCAATATATGTTATTTGAAAGTTATGCCAATTAAAGTAGCTAGTGACATTAGTTAAAATAATACTTAAAAGTCACTCTGGCTGAGAAGAGAATATAATCAGTGCTGAGCACTGCCTGATGTAACTACCATATATATTTTTAGTGAAGAGAATAGGGCAATGATTCAGCAGACAGCTGCCAAAGAGGAGCAACTCCAAGATGATTATATTAAGGGTAGCAGGAAATAAACTCTCATACTAGGCTAAGCCTTATTTACAGCAAACAGTAACAGTCTCACAGCTTTATGTGAATGGCAGACTGTTTTGTGGAAATATCTGCACAATTACTCCCCCCACACACACACACACACACACCCTATTCCCTCTACTATACGGTTGAAGAGTATTAAACATCCTAAGTGGCTAGACCAGGGGCGGCTTGTCCTATCGGACTGCCGGTCTGCAGCCCTCCCACCTAGAAAAAAAAAACGAAAAAAATATCTGTAAAACAAAAAATTCATGACTGCCTTACCAGCAGTCCGGATAGGGACATACAAAGCAATCATTACTGGGAGATACCCAGGATTCTGTGAGGTGACAACCGCACAACACAGAGGAGCTCCGGACTGCTTCAGCAGCAGTCAGAGCCAATAAGAGGACTGAGCTGCTCTCGCAGGACTTGTGAGACAGTGCATGCGCGGGAGAACTGATCAGTCGTTTGGTGAAGGAGCATACAGGATTTAGTAGCAGCAGCATGCAGGAAGTAGCTGGTTTTGGGCTCGGTCGTGGATGTGGATTTAGTAGCAGCAGCTTTTTCGTGGATGTACCGGCTGGGTCACATGCAGGATTATGTAGCTGATCATCTGGTGGTCGCTCGCTGTTTGGATGGAGTTTACTTGGTCGCTGGTTAGTCTGGGTCATGCAGGTAGGAGTGTGTGTGTGTGTGTGTGTGTGTGTGTGTGTGTGTGTGTGTGTGTGTGTGTGTGTGTGTGTGTGTGTGTGTGTGTGTGGTTAGTCCGGTCCGCTGGTTAGTCCGGGTCATGCAGGAGCTGATCGTTGGGCTGGTAGGAGTGTGTGTGTGTGTGTGTGTGTGTGTGTGTGTGTGTGTGTGCTGATCGTTGGGCTGGTAGGAGTGTGTGTGTGTGGTTAGTCCGGGTCATGCAGGGCTGATAGGAGTGTTTGTGTGTGTGTGTGTGTGTGTGAGCGCATGTGTGTGTGTATGTGTATGTGTGAGCATGTGTGTGTTAGTAAAAAGCACGAAAAACACGCCGGACTAGCAAGGAGCTGTTAAATCTATTATAAATAAATAGATTTAACGGCTCCTTGCTAGTCCGGCGTGTTTTTTGTGCTTTTTACCAGTTTGGATTATTCAGCGTTTTCAGTTTGTATGTGTGTGTCTGCATCTGCATGGGTATGCCTGACATGAGGTACAGTCTGCTGCGTATGCTTGAGTTTGAATATCAGCGAGAAGATATAGCTACCTTGGGTAGAGAATAGAAGCAGTGGTCAAACAAAGTTAGGCAAAAAAGAAAAGTTGGATTTAGGCTAGTCATGTGGGAATATTGTGGTATGCAGAAGGAGAAAGGGGACAGATATATATTCAGACATAACTGTAAGGAGGAGTAATGCAGCAGTATCACCATTGTAGATAGTGGTAGATGGAGAAGATGATACAATGATGGAGGCAGAAGTGTTGAATGAAGATTAATTGCCATGTTGGCCATTACCTAGTGGTATAAGGAATGCAAATAATACATTCATATTTTTCATAGGAGACTTATGACCTACAAATACATGCAGAGGGTAAACAAATCAAGACAGAAAGTGAGAGGGATATGAGGAAGAGGAAGCAAGAAGCAAGTATGAGACATATTTTCAGGCAATATTAGTAAATCATGGCCTTAAGTGGAAAGGCCTGAATTGAATGGGAGCAGGGGATACTTGGGGGGTTTTATGCATGCAGCACGTCAGAAAAAGTCAGTATGACAAAAGGGAAGATGGGAATAATTAACTTCTTTGTGGCAGGGATCAAGCTTAGGATTACAGGAAATAACAGAGAGGTGAGGGTGTCATTAATTAATATAGAGGTAAAATTTGTGGGACTGATAAAGAAAGTAATTTTCCAGATGCAAGATTAAATCAGAAATAGATAAAATACAGATGGACTGGGGAGTGGTATTATCTTTTTATAAAGTATGGATAAGGTCAGGAAGGAAAGGACACTAGACAAGATCAGATGGCTCTTATAAACAACATGTGAACCAGAAGGTGAATGCAGGAAAGAAGTAAGTAACAGATGAGTAAATTAAGGCAGGGGAAATGGGTGACAATGATGTGGAATGTGCAAATGAATAGCCTGTTTTGCTTTGAGTACTCCATGTTAACTTCTTTACATAAAAGAAGAGCAGTCATAGGCTGTCATTGCCTAGGGGAGGGGCGAGGGGGTCTATTTAATGAGGTATAAATAATGAGAGTAAAGGAGTAGGTTACATTGTATCAAGACAAAGTGTGAAGTTTTACAATGTTTCACAGGATTACCATGTTTGTCCATACCTTTAAATGAATATGCAAAAAAGTAATGTGGAATGATGGTGTGCATTTGACTGAATAAACTTTTTGTGTGGTACATCCCACATGTTTGAATGTTTGAGGTAAGCATTTAATTAAAAAATGAGGTAGCCACCGTGGTAGATGGGGTGTGAGGCAACACGATAACTAAAGAAGCTGTTTTTCATCTGAATGTGCACCATACCTCATTGCAGAAGTCATGTGTTTTCATTATGATCTCATTTGTAAAAGTGTGCAACTTGGAATTTTTGTAATGCCTTGCCTTGCCACAACATGTTCAATTGCCTTTCTGTATTTTCTTATGATCATCTTCCTTTTCCCAATGTTATAAGACAATAACCACTTGCTGG
The DNA here is from genome assembly GCF_019279795.1 of Protopterus annectens. NCBI lineage: Eukaryota > Metazoa > Chordata > Ceratodontiformes > Protopteridae > Protopterus > Protopterus annectens. The sequence goes on from NC_056733.1 coordinate 1,595,958,876, forward strand.
TATTTTAGTTCCACCTGTATGCAGAAAATACCTGAAATTGCCAATGCAGCAAGTTGCCTTTTTGCTAACAAGCTGATATCTCCCTCCTTTGCTGCGGTTCTTGATCCACTGCAGAATGATATTCTCATGATGATTAAACTAATATGCTCAAAATTACAGTTTGGAAATGGAGGTAGAGTTTATCAGACTGTGTTCCTGCACACAGTGTGCTTTCTGTTCATTGATCTAGCAACTTAATCACATCATTAACCCACGAATATCCTGCATTCATGTCTAATATTCACGGCAATCTTTAAGGTCAGCATCAAGCAACTTTGCTTCAAATTCTGCCATTTATCCCCTTTGCTTTCCTTCTTCCATATTATTGTTTGTTCTTTGACATTCTGACATTCTGATTGTTTATAGATTAATTCGGTATTCTTTTTCTTATTTGAACTGCCTCATCTTTATTCATTTACCAACTTTGTAATTCAGCTACATTGCCTCACTTTTGTGCCTTCATTGAAAGAATAAGAGCTTAAATAGATCTAGCATGTTTTATATCTTCTCTGAACAACACATTGCCAGAGAATAATTGCATCCTTAGTGTTAATTATGGTCATTTTTTGTCCATGACTAAGCACTAAACAAATTCACCATCCCTACTATTAGTGCTTCCCACTAGAGTGTAAAGCTCTACAAATTACTATCTGTAGTGCCTTGAGTTGAGTTCCTTATGCCATTTGACTCATCTCTCAGTCTTGTGTTACATATTTGTTTGTTTTGCACAGCCTTCTCTTCTTTATGAATATTAGCCATGGGTATGATAACTTATTTGCTTATTCAGTGACCGGATTGGTTCAAGGCCCCTTTTGGCCATGGCTTCAGACTATGGCAACACAAGCATGAAAATATTTATAATAAAGAAATGGTTTAATGGTTTAAGGCATGGTTCAAGATGCAAAACCTGTATACAGTAAGCAAATATTAGATGGGCAGTCGAATACCTTAACTATTAATATTGCTGAAACAAGTAGATAGTTGTTGTCAGGCAGCAGGTCTTTTTTTGGATAAGAAACATTTTTACAAGTGGGGGTATCGCAGAGATTGCTACTTTCAGCATGTTACTTGGTACTTTAATAAAGCTGAATATAAATTATAATTAGAACTGCAGTGCAAGTAGAAGTGGTTTGAATTGAGTGCTGCTTGTTTTTCTTGCACTTGATTTTGACTGACATTCCAGTAATGTATTTAAAAAGTAACTTATTTTTTCATGCCTCACAACCTTTTTGTTTCCATCTAAATATTAAGTAAGCTGTCATGCAGCCAATGCATTTAAATATTTTTTTCTTCTACACTTCATTTTGTCTTGATTGGACTCTCATAATGATGGTTTGACACCCAGGGCAACGTATTTAATTAAAGTTACAGTTTTTGTGGTTTTGAGCATAGCTCCTCCCCTTTCCATTTGGCCACACCCATTCTCATTGACCCCCACCCATCCAGCTGCCTCCTGCAGCCCCCCTTTGATTTGAAGTCACCAGCCGCCACTGGGCTAGACCATGTCATGTATGATTTGATTATGAGGAATGAGGTCATGCCGTGGTGCTTCTAACATGGAAGTTGTAAAAAGAGATAACAAGGCTGTGAGAGAAGAAGCAAATGAGAGTACTACAAGGACATGATGGTAACAGATGCTAGACCCAGTTTGGCATTGTGTATAACAAAAGACAAATACGGTTTATACAGTTACTGTGTAAGGAAGGTGAGTTACTACATGTAAGGTTCAATTTGGAATGGATATGGATGTAATACAAGAGGTAAATTTATGCCAAAGAATAAATCTTATATAGATACAATGAAGGATGGATTGTAATGATGAGCCTCTGGGAATCTCTCCACAAAAATGTTACACATTCTGTCCTGAATGTAGGAAACTGCAGTTAGAAGATTATGAATTCACATTTTTGTGTAACATGCTTTATGTGGGGATCACATCCCATGAAGCTTTCTTGTTCCTGCTTGATAGTAGCCTGTAACCTATAAGATATAGTGAAAGATATATTTTCTTTTAATGTCAGTGGTTGCTAGGAAATAAATCATTTTAAAATCACTTTGTTTTAACTGTCCTACTTTTTACTTGAGTTCCTGCACTTTAAGTAGGGGGTAAGGTATTAAGAAATTTGTTCCTCTTCTTATCACCGTCTGTCATTAGTATAAAACCACTTAGACATCGAAGGCAGCTTATAAAAACATTTATTGCATGAATAGATTTGTAGCACATCTAAGGTATACTAGTAGTGCTGTGTGACTTGCTGTTATGCATTTGATTTTGAACTGGAGTTATTCACTTAAGGTTTGGTTACTTCCAGTTTGTAATCTTTAGTCTTACATTGCATTTTGTTTTGTTTTAGTCTTTTGTTCATTTTTGGAGTTTTAAGAGGTCTTGGGTAGGGTCAGTCAGAAAAAAATTATTTTGCAGCTAGTGAGTAAAATCCAGCTAACTAGTGGGAGAAGCTGAGAAACAGCATTCCTCATTTAACTACAAGTATTTAGTGGCATCCTTAGCTTTAGTGCTGTGTGACTTGCGAAATCTCTGTCTGCATTTGATTTTGGATTGGAGTTATTCATTTAAGGTTTGATAGCATCTATTTTGTTATCTTTACTCTTATACTGCATATTGTTTTGTTTTAGTTTTTTGTTTTTTTTTAGAGTTTTGAGAGGTCTTGGTGTGGGTCAGTTAGAAAATAATTATTCTGCATAGAGTGAATGAAATCCAAATAATTACTGGGAGGAGCTGAACAATAGCAATCCTCATTAAACTGCAAGAATTTGTGACATGTTTAGCTGTACTGCTGTGTGACATGCTGTTCTTTGCTTATGTATTACTAATGTCTGTCTGCATTTGATTTTGGATTGGAGTTAATCATTTAAATTTTTTTTATTTCCATTTTGTGTGTTCGCATTTGATTTTTTCTACCCATATACCTACTGCCGTTGTTCTTTTAAACTTGATGGCATTTGAGTTGCCTGCCCATAATATAAATCTGTCTTTGGACACTCCTCCTTGTCTCAGTCTGAGCAGTCAGTGATCAATTGGGAAGGCCATCCCTTAGTCCCTTAAACTTGAATTATCTTCTGTTTCCTACCATCCTTTATGCACTTTATTCAGCTTCTTTTATACTGTATTTCTGCTTATCCCTACTTAATTTAACTTTTTGCTGCAAGTTCTTAAAGTGTTCAGTTGCATTTAATCCGCTGTATTTATTATTACTTGTTAGTAGCCTGATTACATTGCAACATTTCTGGTCTACACTCTTGTGGCAAGAAGGGTAGCTTACACCCTTCTGAGCTGGAATTGCTAGTTGAAGGATTATTGTGCCCGCTATTCTAAAAGTATCTTTGTTCTGGTTTAAGCACTTGGGCTCAAACCAGTTATTTTACATTAACAAGGGTTGTGATCTACACTCTTGTGGGAGGAGAGGGTAGTCACCACCTTTCTGAGCTGGGACCTGCTGGTGAAGGCTTATTGTGCCTCTTATTCTAAGTCCCTTTCTTCTGGTTTAAGCACTTAGGCTCAAAACCAGTTATTTTACATTAGGAAGGTTTGAGGTCTACACTCTTGTGACAGGAGAGGATAGGCTATGCCCTTCTGAGCCGGGAATTGCTGTTTAAGTCTTATTGTGCCTTTATTTGATTGGCTAGAGAGTTAGCTTGATTAAAATTTGAATCTCTGTGCTTGAGGCATTTGGCAACCATAACTCCTGAGAAGGAGAGGGTTGCTGTTTTCTGCTAAACTGTACAAAAGCTAAGACTTACATTGCCGTATCCACTGTTTTGGCACTTGTTTTTCATTGCATTAATTGGATGCTTCTGTGTTAAAATCTGAACTTTTTGGCAGTTTTTACTGTCTTTAGTTACAACCACCTTGGTTCTACTTTAGTGAAATTAGAGGAACCTGACTCATTTTCTGGCATGGTATTGTGTAAAGAAAAGAAAAGAAAAGAAGAGTGTGTTGTTTTTGATTGGCCACAATGCCTTATTTGTGTGTTTTTTTCAACTCTCTGCTGCTATATAAGCATCATAGTTTGGATAATTCTTGGTTCATAACCTAAGAGCTCCAAGGGTTTTGGTGATGTTTGGTGACCATGTTACTTGAGAAGAAGAGTGCAGCTAGTTTCTGCTAAACTCTACAAAAGCTAACACTTACATTACCATATACACTGTTTTGGTACTCATTTTGCATATTGATTTGTCACAGCTGCATTGAGTGTTTCTGTGCAGAATATGTGAACTTTTTGACCATGCTTCCCAAGTCCTAGCTTAACCTCTCTTCCTATATATCCCTACCAGTTACCTGAAATAGACGAATGCTCATATTGTATAAATTCTTAAGACTATACTGAAAGAATGCCTTATCTACATGCCTGATTTTAATGATGAATGTAAATATTTGTTTGCTAGTTTTTTTATGCCATTACTAATTGTCAAAAATTTGACTCTATCATCCTTTTGGATTACTTGCTACTGTAATTTGTTGTCTATTGTATTGTATTGTATAAGTGTTTTGTAGCTTTTCTCTCCAGGGCTCTGATGAAAAGGACTATCTCAGCTCAGTCAGACCTTTCCCGGTCAACAAATCTAAAATAAAATAAAAAAATAAATAAATATACAGTATTTAGTTAGAATTGCTGTTCTCTGCACAGCAGTTCCTAACAGTGATCTGTATAGATGCCAGTATCTTGCACTGTAATCCCCCCTTGTAATCTGTTCATAGGTTCATAGGTTCATACTAGGCTATCTGCCCTAGGGCATTTATAAGCCTAGCCAGAGTGTGTGTGGCTTTCACCACCCCTTAGGATGAGAATACTATACCCATTAGTTTACTGTGCCTCTGTCCAGCAGTGATACAGAGATGATTCCCGGGGTAAACCTACGATCTCCCATCCACTCGTCAAGATTTCTCTTGAACAGAGTCAGTGAGGGGCTCTGCCTCACATGGACTGGGATTCTGTTCCATAGTGTAGGGAGTCTCTGGGTGATGAATCTGTCCCTCCAGCACGTCCTATTTATATCCGTGTTGAGGTTTAAGTCTCTTGCTCTCGTGGCTCTGGTGGATTTGGATTTTTTGAGGTGGAGTATGTCCATTAATTCCGGGTTGGACATGGCCTTGTATGTCAGGCACAGATCACCTCTGAGCAGATGGTATGCGACTGAATAGAGCTGGAGTTTCTTCAGTCAGGCATCGTATGACATATGTTTGAGCCCCTTTATCCTTTTGGTGAGGAACTTTTGGGGTCTTTCCAACTGCTGCAGGTGTCGGGTAAGGTACATTCCGAATGGGGCATTGTACTCAATCATTGGTCTGATAAGTGAAGAGTACAGGGGTACAATGACCTCTCCTGATCTGGATGTGAATCCCTTCATGATCAGGTGGGCAATGTAGAAGGTCTTCCTAACCACTTTGGCAATGTGAGTGTCAAAAGAGAGGTTACTGTCAACTTGGGTCCCCAGGTCCCTGATAACTTCTTCAGTGTTTAATGGATTACCATCTATGTGGTAATTAGGGGTTACCTTGTTTTTCCCAAAGGGTATGACTATACATTTTTTGGCATTTAGCTTAAGGACATGGCTCTGGCACCAGTTATCCATTTCTATGAGACCTCTCTGGAGGATGTCTGTTTCTGATGGAGTGTCAATTATGGTGCCCAGTTTGCAGTCATCTGCAAATTTTGTCAGCCACAATCCCCCTATGTTTGCCTGCACTTCAGAAAAATAAATGCCAAACAAGAGGGGGCCCAGGACTGAGCCCTGTGGGACACCGCTCGTGACCGGCTTAGAGTCTGACATGGCACCAGCAACTCTAACCCTGTGTGTTCTGTCCTTGAGCCAGTTTGCAACCCATCTTGTGACATATGGGTTTACATCTAAGCTGGTGAGCTTTTCTATGATGCCTGAGTGGGGTATTGTGTCGAACACATTTGCTAGGTCAAGGTAGGCTGTGTGAACTGCCTTACCCTCATCAATGGCCTTAGTGACTGTTTCGAAAAAGTCGACCAAGTTCAAGAGGCAGGATCTGCCCTTGACAAAGCCAAATTGGGTAGGATCCAGTGTCTGTAGGTCCCCAATGTCTTTATTTATGAGTTCCATTATGATCCTCTCCATAGCTTTGCAGACAAGGCTCGTCAAGCTTATGGGGTGGTAATTTCCAGGGTCCGTAGAAGCACCGCCTTTGTGGAGTGGGACCACAGTTGCCGTACGCCATTCTTTGGGTACGTATCCTGTAGTAAGGCTAAGATTAAACAGCAGCCTTAAGTGTGGGTTTAGTTCCTCATTGAGTTCGTGTAGCACACAGCCGGGGACACCGTCCGGTCCCATTGATGCTGTGTTTTTTGCTTTAGAGAGAGCAGCTCTCACCTGGGCATCTGAGATGTTTGGGAGGCTAGACTCTGGTGGGATATTTCTCCTTTTGGGGGGGGGAGGGAGAGAGGGGAGAAATTTGCACTGAACTTGTCTGCCAGTATGTTGGCAATGTCTGTGGGTTCAGTGATTTTTTAATCATTTTGGACTAATTCTGAGCATATCTGGGAGTTTCCACCCAGGTTTCTAACATAGCTAAAGAAGGCTTTATGATTGTCTTTTGTGTCATTAGCGATTTTTCTCTCAAAGTTGGCCTTGGATGATTTTATGAATGATCATAGTTTTTTGCTAGTATTGATCAGAGATGCCTTCCCTTTTAGGGATTTTGCTCTGTCATGTAGTAGCTTTCTCCTCTTATTGTAGAGTTTGTTTATGGCTGGGGTCCACCAGACTGGGCGCCTGCCTTTGGTGGAAAGGGTCTTGGATTTTATTAGGGATTGCTTGATCCATACATTCCTGGAGGTGCTCGTAGAAGGCATTTGTAAGGGTTTCAGCAGCGTGGGTTGTGGTTTCCACTGGCTTGGGGGCCTTGAAGGATACCACTCCAGTCTTAAGAAGTGTGAAGTTTGCTTTTGAGAAGTTCTTCACTGTGGTCTTTTTTGCTGGGGGTGGGGGCTGGATGTGGATCTCCAGTGAGATTAATTTATGGTCTGATCTCACCAATGAGGGATATACTTCCGGTGTGGAGCATTTTGTCCCCATGTTTGTGATGATCAGGTCTAGTATATTTTCTCCTCTTGTGGGAATGGTGACTAGTTGTTCCATAGCATTTGAGTTTATGAACTCAAGGAACCTTTGGGCTAGGGTGTTGGGGCTTGAGTAATGTTCCCAGTCTATGTTTGGGTAGTTGAAGTCACCCAATATGATGGTGTTTGGAGAGACATTCATACTCTCCAGTGTCTTCAGGAAGGCTGTGTGGGTTTCCTGAGTTTGAGAAGGTGGTCTGTAGCATGTTACAAACTGTAGGGCAGTTTTACCTATGGTTAATTGCACCTGGATGGTCTCCGATGCTTCGTGCGTTGCCACTAACCTGGAGGTGTGGGTATCCTTTATGAATATGGATACTCCCCTCCTTTTGTGGTTCGGTCCGGATTTTGGGGCCGGAACGCATGATATGAGGTATAACCTGATAGTGCTGGGGTGCTCTCAGGAGCCTTGAACCAGGTTTCAGTCACAGCACAGACATCGATGTTCTCCATACTGAGGAGGGCTTCGAGGGCGTGCATCTTGAGGTTTAGACTTCTGGCATTGAGCAGTATTACCCTTAGTTTTTCTCCATTTTTGTTTTCTAGGGCGGTAGGTTTATCATTTGAGCCTTGCCTAAAAAGGCACTATGGGGTGGCAAGAGCCTTTGCCAATATCCGGAAGCCCAGTGGTGACAGGTGCAAGCCATCCCTTGCGAAGCAGCGTGGCTTGTCAAGCATGTCATCCCAGGCAGACAGACATTGGATCCCCTTAGAATGACACCAGTAATTAAGCCAATTATTAAAGCTGATCATTTTGTCTCTGTATTGTGGCATCATTCTTGGTGAGGGTAGGATACTGCTCAGGGTCAGGGTCATACCGGCCTGGGCTACATAATCTGAGAGCTCCTCTATGTCTCTTTTCATGTAGTCCAGGGAGGTACATCTCAGGTCGTTCACACCGGCATGGACAATGACTGAGTCATACTTGTACTTGCTGTGGAGTGACCTGAGTGCTTGTGTTATGTGGCGGATTCTAGCGCCTGACAGGCAGCTTACTGTGATCTTTTCCTTGTTCAGTCTGGTGAGTGGGACGTCAGTGTGTCTGACTATGGAGTCACCTATAACAAGTGTGTCTGGCATTGTGTTTGGCCTTAAGGGCTGTGACTGTTTAGCACACTGACTTTGAGAACTATGTGTTGCATGTCTTATGTCTTGAGGTGGCAGTTGCTTGAGTGTCTGCTTTGGAGGCCTCTGTAGTTTTGGTAGATTTTTGATCAGTGCCTCCGTGTATGTTTTTGTGTGTTTATGTGTTTGTTTTGCAGTTGTGATAGTTCTATGTGAAACTGGGTTTGTGGTGTGCGTGGTTTCCTTCTCCTCCTGTCTGGTCTTGCCAGTCCTGAGTTGAGAGAGCTCAGCCTCCAGTTTGGCTATATAGTTGCATCTCTCACATGTATTTGTGTTTTGTGGGAGAAGGAGTGGGTTGTCTGTGTACATGAGGCAATTGTAACATTGTTTAGATGCTGATCTCTGACAGTGTCAGCTTCTCTTAAAATACCCTTACTATGACATATATTTTGACCTTCTAGAGCATCTAGTTTACACATAGCTGAGTGTTGCTCTTCAAGTTTCTTGTGTTATTGACCTATTCGATATTTAAATTTCCTCACTCCTCTCTTGTAGATCAGCAGTCATGGATATGCACTTCCTGTCTCTCTCTGTGGCCAGTCTGGGTGAGATGGGTATTCTGAGATGTAGCAATTGCCTCATATATACTGACAACCTACTCATTCTTAAAACAAACATATAAATTATGTGAATGGTGTAAATAGCACTTTAATGCTGGATGCATAACTCTCTCATACAACCAAAACGAATCCTGTAGAGGCTGTGAATGACACTTGGACCATGGCAACTTCACAGGGTAAAGACCCTACACATAAAACTACTGAGGCACTTACAGGTAACTTTCCTAAAACTCTAAACCCCCCAGCACAGCACAAAAAAAAAAAAAAAAAGAAAAAGAAAAGGTTTATGGCTGACTAAGTTTTCAGATGATTGCAAGCTGGGATTTATCACAACTCTCCTGCAGACACTAGCATTCTTCAAGAAGGCCTATTTCTGACTAACAAATAGTGTCAAAGCCATGGTCTTAAACTCAATACTTAGAAATGTGTAACTGTACTCTTTGGGAAGTCAACCATCCCAGTTAATTACCATGTTGATAATATCACCCTAAGAGTAGACTTAGTGGTCAGGGATCTGGATATGAATGTAGACAGTAGCGTTACCTTTGACCACTATGTGGCCTGAGTGGTGAGAAAATCCTTTTATTTTGCACAACATATACATAAGGGCATGACATCTAGGTCCAAAGAGGTCATTATCCCACTGTACTCTTATCAGACCAGTCATAGAGTAAAAGCTCCGTTTGGTATGTACCTGATCAGGCATATGCAGCAACTAGAGCAACCTCAAAGGTTCCTTACAAAAAAATAGATGATGTAACAAATATGCTTAATGCAGAGTACATTAAAGCCCTTTCCCTGTACTCAGTCTCCTGTAGATTGTTTAGGGGTGTTCTATGTCTGGCTTATAAGGTATCTACAAACTTCACATTTTTGGATCTCCTGCTTATTTGAAAGTCAAACAGTTCCAGAAATACAAGGTATAAGGACCTGAATTTTGTCTGTGACTTAAACAGAACATGCTGGAGAGATAGCTATATGTCCCAGAGACTCCTCTTCCTATGGAATATGCTTCCCATCCATGTGAAGCTGAGCTTGTTTATTGCACAATTTAAGTGCAACTAAGATCAGTGGATGAAAAATAGGAAATTTATAAGCCTGGCACCCATGTCCTTTATGGACAGTGGTAGCTTATAAATGCCTGGTCCTCAAAGTCTTATTTGAATATAGGATGTCAATATTCTTCCAGGAAAACTTGGCTAGGCTTAGAAAAGCTCCCTGGTCATTAGCCTAGTAACAATCTATGAATGTATGAATATATGAAAAACAAACTTAGACAAACACTAGCTAACATTTCAGGATTATTGACTTTTATCTAAAAGAAACAAAGAACAGGCGGGTTCTGGAATATTCCTTCTAGTCATATTTTGCATCCTTGATTTGGTCAGCATAGTTCTTACACACTCTGCACTTTTTTATGACTTAATTTGGATAGTTATAGAAACAAGTTGACAAGAACTGTAGCAAAACAAGGCCAAACTACAGTGGCATATTATTTGTGTTTCTGACTGCTTCACTCAAGCACTCAACATTTATTTATATCATCACAGAACAGTATTATGAGGCTTATCTAGCTTGGAAGATTATACAGTTTGCTATAAAAAGTTTCTGGTTTGAAATACAGAAACATATTTTGACAGATGTAATGTCTGAAATGATCCTGCTAGAGAAAACCCATCCCAATGCTTATTTTTTTTTTCTATTTCAATGTAGGTGTAACAGTTATCCTTTTGATTTATCCTTTATCAATAAATCAAGTGTTTATCTACTTAAGAAAGTGGATATAAGACATCTGTGCCTAAGCTACTTCAGATAACCATCTGATCAATTTATCTTCATATTCACATTGAGAAATAAATCAGTAGGATATACATAAGGCGTAGGTAAAATTAACTCTATGTTAGAAACACACCTACTGGCTGGAGTCGTTTAATTGTAACAATCACTCTATGCATTTATATGCATGTGTGCTGCATATGCGTATGTATTACATCATCATCATCATCATTATTATTAATTCCCTTATACCTGTTTTTTACTATCTTATTAATGTCCCACAAAAGAAGCATAGCAAGATTAGAATCATACATTCTACAAGTAAGAATGTTTGAAAATATCATTCCCCAACCTGGAAACATTGCATTTCCTATGGTCAATACATAGTAATTTACAGGAGACATGCTTATCTTGCCTCTACATCCCTACCATCTGAAAGCATATCAGGAAATGATTGTTTTAATACCATACATTTGTATGAACTAAAATGCCCCTCTTGTAATGCTGATTCATTAAATATACTAATTATTTAATTTTTATCTGGGATGTTTACCCCATGACAATAAGAAGAAATGTGAATTCAGTCAAAACAGCTTTTGCTAAAAAATACACAGTTGCACATTTCCTTCCACCTACCTTGGCAATAATGTTATTTTGAACCATTTAGTCTGTGACCACACTAAGTGGCATAAATTAACACTGGAGTTTCAAAGCTCACAAATCATCCTCTATGTAACTAGATCATTCCAGTAGAATATCAGTATTAAACATGTAACCCACCTGTTGATTATTTTCTTATCAACAAATGCAATTTGCTAAAATCACATTTTACCAAGAAATCTGAATACTCTCCGTCTTGCCCTTATTGGAAATGCAACAGATTAAAATCAAATGCATTTTGTAATACCTAAAGGGAATATTAGACATACAAAATACCTCCCTTTCCCTATTGCATCTTCCAGAACAGAAAAAACATTTTGATTTGCTGTTTAATATTTATAAATACTATGTTTTTATGCACTGCAGATGTTTATCAGCAAGTCATATTTTATAACTACATTAGGCAGAGCCCCTCACAAACACTCTTCAAGAGAAGCCTTGACAAGTGGATGGGTAACTGAAAATACACCTCTGGGATCACTTCATTGGCTCTGCTTGACAGAGGCTCAGTTAATTAATCAATGGGGCGACAAAAGCCGACACACTCTGGCTAGGCTTATAAATGCCCTTGGTCAGATAGCTTAGTACCTACCTATGACCCTATGAACCTATATATGCCTACATTTTTGTGACCATAAATTAAACACTCTTGTATAAATACATTTTTGCAATTAAATTCTGTGGTTTATTGAAAAGTATACAATGACTGCCCATTAATATTAAAAAACGAGCACGCTGATTGGCCAGCTCAACCAGCGTGCCCATTGTAAATCCCAGAATATACTAACAGAAAAAGGTCAGGTCACCCGGACATCTTTCCGTTCGTATATTCCATAACATTTATTTTTTTAACAAAATGTAAAAAAAAAATCTATAGTCTGGACTCCGGACATACCAGAGTGGCAGCATGAAAGAAATACAAAGAAAACCAGGTACGTTATTTAAAACTAACACACGTACCTGATTTTCTTTGCATTTCCTCCATTCTGTCTCCCTTTCCTACCCCTAAAGTAGCCGAAACTTTTATTTTTAATTTTTAAAAAAATGGAGCAACAGAGGCTTTCTTTTCTCTGTTGCTTCCTTTTCAAAGCATTGGTGTACTGGGTATGCATGGGAATGCAAGTCCCATGTGCATGCGCAGTACATCAAAATGGGTCTATATTAGAACATCAAAATTTCACAATTTCGAATGTTTTAATATCGACCCCTATTTAGCGAATGCTGACAACATCGAACATGCAGAACAGTGAATTATTTCCTAGGGAAAAAATTTGCTGTTCCGAAACACATACACACAACACAAGCACACCAAACAAACATCAATCCACACACATACACCTAAAATCTTACAGCTAACCCTACACTAAACTGTACAAACACCACTAACTATCCACTTACCTTAACCCAAGCCCTAACCCTAAGGTCCGTCACTATCGCACACTCACCTCACCCGCGCCCTAACCCTAACTCACCTAACCCGCCCTAACCTTCACGTCCACACAATCGCACACATACCTAACCCACGCCCTAACCCTAACTCACCTAACCTGTGCCCAATCGCACACTTACCTGAACCCGACCCGTAACTTTCCACCACAGCGCTGAAAATAGCGAAACGACAGAAACAGACAACCAAATTCTTTCCCTAGGAAAAAATTCGGTTTTCTGTCATTTCACTATTTTCAGTGTTCAGTGCATAGGGGTTGATATGAGAACATTCGAAATTGTGAAATATTGATGTTCTAATATAGACCCCATCAAAACAAGGCAGCAGGATACAACCAGCTGTGGTGCCATTATACAAAGACATTATTTAAGAAAAGTAAGTATTTTTTTCTTAAATAATGTCATTGTATAATATTAATAACCAACTCAGTAGTTGTGGTATATTGAAATCTACCCACTGTTGGCTTTATTTAATCACTCGGACTTCGCTCTCATGTTTAAACTACAACAACCGTGGGTAAATCTTCTATATACCACACCACGTCATCAGTTACTGCCTAAATATTAACCTGTAGAAATAACTCAAACTTTCTTTATGAAATTTTGAGCATTGAAAGTCTATATGAAATAAAGCTCAAAGATACCTGCATAAACTTTAGATTATTTCTAAATATATGGGGTTTGGGGAGGGGGTAACAAACTGTGTACTTAAATGTATGTGTGTGCATGTATATACATGCCTGAATGTATTTATAATTACTTCAGTACAATCCTGCATACGCCTTTTACTGTCTAAAATATCAGAATACATTAGCTTTCATGCAGTGCACATTTATTTCCTATGTAAGTGACATTTTGTCATTAAAACAATAATATAACATCAGTTCTAAATGAAGAGCTACTCTGCAACTCTGTAGAAGTGTGAGGAAATGCATTTAACATCCTGTAATGTCACATTTAACCACCCATAAGATTAATTTTCTTTTAAACTTGAGAAAAGTTACTGCGACAACATTTGGCACATTGCCCAGATCTGGAAATCGTTATATATGAATGACTGAGGAAACCTAGAAGAAAAAAAACTTTTGTTAACTTAAATATTTACTTTGTAAATTAAGACCTATCTATATAGGTTCATAGGAGGTTACTAGGCTACTGGCCTTATGCTCTTAACAAGCCTAGCCATGTAATACCCTTGTTTACTAGTTGACCATGGTTAGATGGTCATTGTTAGCAGAGTGAATCAGTGATTAGCACTAAGTGCCCCTGTCCATGAGGGACATAGGTGCCACCCCAGGGTGAATTTGCGGTCTCCCATCCAATTATCGAGGTTACACTTAAACAGAGTCATTGAGGAGCTCTGCTTCATGTGAAGTCGGAGTTTATTCCAGAGGAGTGGCAACCTCTGGGAGACATATCTGTCTCTCTGAAATCCCTGGACCGAGTGACTCTTGTCCCATCTGATTTGCAGATATGCAGCATTTCCATTAGGGCAGGGTCAGAGATCGCTCTGTAGGCCAGGCACAGGTCAGCCCTCAGCAGCATGTAAGATACAGAGTACAGAAACAGGGACTTCAATCTTTCTGTGGTGGTCATGTTTTGGAGGCTATAAATTTTCTTTGTTAGAAACTTCTGTGGTCTCTCTAGTTGTTGCAGGTGTCTAGTGAGGTACATGCAAAAGAGAGCATTGTACTCAATTAGCGATCTAATGAGGGTCAGGTATAGAGGACTTTTAACATCCTTAGTCGTGGATGTGATGCACCTATTTATGAGATGCACAGTGTAAAAGACCTTTTTTACTACTGTGGAGACATGGTGATTGAAGTTTAAATTGGTGTCAACCTGTGTTCCCAAGTCTGTCATCTCTGTGTTTGAGCTTAGGGGGGATGCTATCTATAATGTAATTTGCAGGGGGCTATTTCTTTGCCAAAGGGAATAATGATGCACTTTGTTGGATTTAGTTTTAAACTGTGACTGTGACATCAATCATATGTCTGCGTTAGCCCCCTTTTGTAATATGTTAACATCCTTTGGGGACTGAATGATTGCACCTAGTTTGCAGTCAACTGTGAATTTGGTAAGCCACAGGCCATCTAGTTTTGCCTTGACAACTGAGAAGTAGATTCCAAGTAGTAGAGAGCCCAGCATAGATCCCTGTGGTACAACATTGGTAACTGGTCTACTGGTGGAGGTGGAATTCCCCCAACTTTGAATGTGTGCATTCTGTCAGTGAGCCAGTTTTCTACCCATCTAGTGATGTATGGGTTAATCCCTAGCTGGGAGAGTTTCTCAATGATACCTGAATGGGGGAATGTGTTGAAGACCTTGGCGAAGTCAAGATAGGGGGTATGTACTGCTTTGCTCTCATCCAGGGCTTTGGTGACATGCTTGAAGAAGTCCATCAGGCTTAATAAGCAAAATGCACTCTTAACAAAGCCAAACTGTCAAGAGTTTGGAGGTCACATATGTCCTTGTTGAGAAGGTCTATGATGATTCTTTTTATGGCCTTGCAGATAAGGCTGGTTAGGCTTATGGGGCGATAGTTCCCACGGTCAGTTGATGGACCCCCCCCCTTTGTGCAACATGATTACTGTTGCTGTTCTCTACTCTGCTGGAACAAAGCCAGTGCTCAGGCTATGGTCGAAGAGAGTGCCAATCAGTTCTGCTAGGTCCTGTTTTAGATTGCTTAGTAAGCAGCCTGTGATGTTATCTGGTCCCATGGAGGCTGTGTTCTTGGCCTTGGAGATTGTGGATATTATGTGCTCTTTGGAGATGCTAGGTAGTGGACTGGTGACAGCGATGCTTTTGGGTGTGTCTATTGGGGACAGGGAGGTGAAATTTGACCAAAATCTGTCCACCAGCAGGTTGCAATTTCTTTGGGTTCAGTGTGAGTAGTACCATCCACAATCAGTTCAGCACATAGCTTGGCATTCCCTTTAAAATTTCAGACATAGATAAAGAAAACCATATGATTGTCTTTAGCTAGAGATGTTAATTTAGCCTCATAATAGGCTTTAGAAGAATTTACAAGATATCTGATTTGCTTGTTTAAGCTGTGGAGGGTTTTCTTCCTCTGGTGAGTAATTTCACTCTTGGATAACAGTTTCTTCCCTTTGTTATGTAACCTATTTATACTTGCAGTCCACCAGGGTCGCCTGTTTCTTCGGGAGGTCCTGGTGTTTATCCTGGCAGTTTAAATGTCTATACAGGGCATCTGTGTATTCCTCTGCTTAGGAGTCATGGTTGGCTGTATTAGTAGGGGGTTTGAAACTTTTTATACCCTTGCTTAGTAGGCTAAAATTTTCTTTGGAGAATTGTTTCAATTTGCTTACTCCTGTGGGATGTCCAGTCTGACCTTTACTTTAAACAAGGCAGATTATGGTCTAACCTCACCAGGAAGGGCAACACACAAGGGATAGTGCAGTGACCCCTCATGTTGGTGAGTACCAGGTACAGGATATTTGAGCCCCTTGTAGGGGTACAGAGTAGCTGTTCCAGAGCATTTAAATTAACAAAGTCCAGGAACCTCAGGGTGATCGCATTTCTGCTCATGTATGTTGTTCAATCTATGGAAGGATAGTTGAAATATCCCTTGACCAAAGTGCTTAGCTGTATAGGGAGTGATTCTAGCAAGTAGCTAGTGTTAGTGTGGTAGGGTTTTTTACTTATATTTAATTGTACCTGGAGTAGGTCTAGAGAGTTGTACTGTTTAACCAGTCGCTATGTGTATTTGGATTTAATGAAGATGGATGCACCTCCACCTTTGGCTCTTTCATGCTCATTTTGGGGTCTGAACATGTGGAAGGCATTGTAGCCTTGTATGGGCAGGGTGCTCTCTGAGGCCTTGAACCAAATCTCAGTGACTACGCAGACATCAGCATCTTCCAAGATGAGGAGTTCTTCCAGGAAGTGCAGTTTTCTGCTGTGGCTCCTAGTATTCATCAGCATAACTTTGAGTTTGTCTCGAGTGGATTTCTTTACATTGGGAATTTTTTTTGTTTTGACATTGCCTAAAAAAGGCACTATGGGGAGGGCAAGCATCTTTGCTAGTATCTAAAAGCCTAGAGGAGACAGGTGATGATCATCTCTGGCAAAGCAGCATGGTCTGTCGACCATGTCTTCCCAGGCTGACATATACTGGATTGATATCTGAAGCTAAGCAAGTTGTTCAAGTCAATCATTTTTATCTGTATTCTGGCATCATCTTTGGTGAAGGTAAAATGCTACTTAGTGCTAAGGACATACCTGCCTGGGACACATAATCTGAAAGTTCAGTCATGTCTCTCTTCATATAGTCCAGAGAGGTACGTCTCAAGTCATTCACTCCAACATGTACTATGATGGAGTCATAATGGTAATTGTCATTGAGTGACTTGATTGCATGCATGATTTGATGGATCCTGGCACCTGACAGGCAGCTAACTGTGACTTTTCCATTGTCCAGCCTGGTGAAGGGGGCATCTGTGTGTCTCACTATGGAATCAGCTATGACCAGGACATTAGGCTTTGAGGTGTTTTGCCTTAGGGGCTTATTTGTTGAGACACTTGTATGTGTGTTGCTATGTGAAGTGGCAGGGCATGTTCATGTTCTAGTATGTGTGATCTGTTTGTGCTTGGGAGGTCTCTGGTCTGTTTGTAGGCTCTTAGTGAGTACCTCTGCAAAGGTGGATTTGTGTGACTTAACCTTGTCTTGTGTGAGAGGAGAGGTGTGTGTGTGTGTGTGTGTGCTGACAATGTGCTTGATGTCTTGTTTATTGTTACATAAAATGACTGAATCCTGATTCATGGTATAGTTACATCTGTGACATAGTGTATTTATCTGCTTTAGAAAGTGGTTGTCAGTATACATGAGGCAATTACTACATTGCTCTAGAATTCCCATGTTAATCAGGCTAGCTGGTGAAATGTTTGGAACCTGGCTGCCCATTGTTGCAAGTTAAACTGTAAGCACTAGGTAGGGAGTGGGCAAGTTGGATTAGCTTTTGCTCTAGGACTAATTCGGCTAACTAACCAAGGGGGATTATTCTGTTGAGGATTAAGGATGAAGTAGTGTGTTGATGCTGCTCATTGCTCAGCTATGTTGCCCACAGTGCAGCAGTGTTCAGCTGAGTTGCTTGGAGTACAGCAGGGAAGCTTGGGAGGGTTCAGCTGACAAACATCTTGTGAAAAAATAGTTTCTCAGAGTTTGCTATTATACAGGGCACTGCTAACCCCTGTTGTGCAGTGCACAGCTACACATAAACTCGAGGTTTATATACAAGTGAAATTAAGCAGTTTTAAAATTGTCTGCCAATAGGAAATCACACAATGATCCTTTTTCCAGCAATCCTCAGCTGAGACAGGGCTATATACACAGTCTTCTGTCACAAGTGTGCAGGGTTGCCCTAGTTAATGTAAAATGGCTGGATCTGAGTTCAACTGTATAAAAAGCAGGTTAGATTCAACAAGTCTAGATCAAGTCTATGTTATCTAAGCAATGTTACAGTGCAGAACAAGTGCAGATAATGAAGCAGGCACAGATAGAAAAACAGTCAAAAAGGCACCAATTAATGCCGTAAAACAATTAAATGCAGTAGATCAGCACAGTTCTGCCAGATGGGTGCAGAAAAACATGTTCTTAATGCGGAGTACCTGGTTTGGAGCCCAAGTGTAACAAGACAACAGAAACTGCCTACATCCGCCTTACAACTAACAGATACAATGTAATACAGTGCAATTAATTACTTAAACCAGCAGCAGACAGTTTTCTGAAACTGCTGAAGTACAGTCACAGTATATGAGAAGTACAAAAAATATGTAGTGCCCTTTTGTGCATTTCCCAACACAGACAGACCAGGTAAACACCTACTGCCACCAGATGAACAGTCTCAGTCTTCCCAATGCAAAAACATAGTAAAGGAATGTCCAGAGTGAAATATTATGACAAATAAACTTAGAAGATATGAAGTGCTACCCCAAATAAACTTAAAGATACGTTTACAGCAGTGTACTTTAAGCAGCTTATAAAGTGTGATTATTCAATAAAAGTACTTTATTTTGTATAAATAAGTCAAGAGCCACTCAATTGTACAGAATTTATAAAGACAGTAAAAACAAGATAAGCTGATTAATAAGCCCTTCAGCCAATAAAATGGCATGCAGAAATCTCACATTTCACCAACCTAAACAGACCAGGCTACCTCCCAGCTCACAAGATGGAAAATCCACTGACCTCTTGATGTAAAAACAAGTGTTTGCTAGAGTGTAAAAAATACACTACTTTATCCAAACAGCTAACTAGATAATGAATTCAGATCAAGTAAATCAGTAGAACAGACAATGAGAGGCAAAATGTACTTTTTCAATACAAGCAAAAGGAAAGGCATATAAATAATTCAATGCATAAACAGCAGTGTAGAAAGAGAGAAGCTTATTAAGCTCGATTTACAGTAGGGGTGGGCAGCTTAAAAATCACCAGGTTTAAAAAGCAGATCAACAACACCAGATTTAAAAGAAGATCAACAAATTGAGGGTGAGTGGAGAAAACACAAACAGGGAATCCCCAGCAGTGCTTTAGTTTCTGCAAGTTTGAAATCTTTTCAGCAATGACCAAAAGGCCAGAAATTCACTGTGTATTTATGTATCACTCAAAAGACAGTTTACCAATGAAAAACATGTGAATGTGCAGCCTAGATAATTTAAGTCTGTCTCCCACTTATAACAAAAACAACAGGCCAAGCAGATTTCTTAAAACAGAAAACAAAACAGAGGAGGTAAAACAGAAGGCATCTCTATTCCAGGCAAAAAATATAGGTCTACTTTTTTCAGGCAGCAGGGAATCCCCAGCGGTGCTTTAGTTTCTGCAAGCTTGAAATCTTTTCAGCAGTGAACAAAGGACCAGAAATTCACAGTGTATTTAAGTATCATTCAAGAGACAATTTACCAATGAAAAAACATGTGAAATGTGCAGCCTAGATAATTTAAGTCTATCTTCCACTTAGCCAAGCAGATTTCTTAAAACAGAACACAAAATGGAGGAGGTAAAACAGAAACCAGCTCTATCACAGGCAAGAAATATAGCTTTACTTTCCTCAGGCAGCAGAGAATCCCCAGCAGTGCTTTAGTTTCTGCAAGCTTCAAATCTTTTCAGCAAAGACAAGGGCCAGAAATTCACTGTGTTTTTAAATGTCACTCAAGAGACAGCTAACCAATGATAAAACAAGTGAAATGTGCAGCCTAGATAATGTAAGTCTCTCTCCCATTTAAAACAAAAACACCAGGCCAAGCATATTTCTTAAAACAGAAAACAAAATGGAGAAGGTAAAATAGAAAGCAGCTCTATCACAGACAAAATTATGTGTGTGTGTGTGTGTGTGTGTTCTAAAATGTCACTGCATATAGAACCTATGAAAATAAAGAAAGGTTTACTAAAATCAGTCCCCTTCTGTGCAAAATCTTCCTCTATTTTTCTCTTCTTTCAGCTTCTCCCTTGCTTCAAAATGCAGCCAGTGCCTGGGTAGTACAAATGTCTCTGTGTCTGAGTTTTGCAACAGACCTTTCCTGTCTATAGCTTTACAAATTATAGCTGGAAATTAGTGGAACATTCTTTCTTCAAATTCTTCTGTGTCTGCTCAGAGCTTTATGGTTTATGGCACACAGTCTATATTTTACAAAAAACATAGAATAGATTCTTTTTAATTTTTTTCTGGGAGTAGAAGTGCTGAAGAGCATTACTAGGCAGAACAGTGTGCTTTTTAAAATTATGACATATTTTCAATTGTTTCCAGGGACAACTCAAAACAACAAGAAACATGAGATAAAATCACATGTGTTCCACTGCTTTTAACCATTTCATGGCAAAATGCTGTACTACAAAAAAAGCAAAGCTTTGAAACTTTTATTTAGCTATAATAGCTATAATGATAAAGTGTCCTGTCTTTAACATGACAGCCTCTGAGTATCCTGAGAATTGACATTCATCTGTCTGTTTGTTTTTGTCTGGATGACAGTTACAGATAACTTTGTATATATTTTTCCTCTTGCTCTTGCTGTTTAACAAAGATAATTTTAGGATTTACTGGACTAGACCATACAGCATGTCATTAATGTTCTCCAGGATGGAAAGGCATGAATTAATTAGCTTTTTGTCTCAAAGAGAAATTCTCTGCAATCTTATACTCACAGCCCAGGTATCTAATAATGAAATACTGAAGTTGGCACCTGTACTGCAGTTCCATTTTTTCAAGATGCCTCAATTTGTGAGTTGACTTGCTGCCCTAGCCTCCCTCCATCGTTAGTTATCAAATATGATTCTGGGTTTATTCATTTTGTCTAGTTTGAAGAGTTGGGATCCCATTTATCCTTTCTGTTTTCATTCCTCCTTTCTGTGGCAGTGCTCTGGCTAATTTTCTTGGGCAGCTTGTCAGTTCCTCAGTGGAGGAATGTTTTGTTATTTCATCCACTGGACACCTCCTGGCTCTGCCACATGTTAAGAAGTTTGTTCCTCTTCTTCTCACTAACTGACATCAGTATAAAACCACTAAGACATTGAAAGCAGTTTACAAAAACATTTATTGCCATATTATTTTTATTTATTTTTATTTATTGTACATTTGTTAACCGGGAAAGTCTGACTGGATATAGGTCCATTTTCAGAGGAGGCCCTGGGAGAAAAGCTCCAGACATACATAACAAGTATACATACAGTGAATTATTACAAAATGGACATTTGTTCAACAATATATATACACACATGTTCAAGATTTTCTAATATAAATACACACAGGAAATAGCTGGACATTACTAACAGATAAGGGAGATCACATACATTTATAGTGGTTCACATACATGGTTGAGTCAAGATATCATCCTTACTTTTAATACTTTCCAGTAGGTAAGAGACATATACTCAGTTTTCTAAACAGTTACAGAATCATAGTAATAGAAGGAAAGTTTTTCCTGTGATAAGGGTTTCATTTATAGTTGATGTTTGAGTGGAGGTTAGTCAGGGTTTGGACAGGGACAGGGACAAAATAACTTGTCAGCACATCTAAACTAAACTAATAACAGACTTAGATGAACACTAATTAACTTGGACAAATTATAGACTTTTATCTACATGAAATAAACAGCAGACAAGTTCTGGAATATTCTGTCCAATCATAGTTTACATCTTTGATTGGCAGTAGAAATATGTAATTATCATTCAAAGACTCTTGGTCTGCATATTTCTCGCATACTCTGTACTTTCTCATGACTTCATTCACATAGTTATACAAAAAAGCTATACAAGATCTGTAGCAAAACAAGGACAAATTCCAGAAACTTAATATTTATGTTTCTAACTGCTTCACTCAAGCACTCAACATTCCTTTGTTTCATATCAAAGCAGTATTATGAGGCTTATCTAGCTTGAAGGATTATACAGTTTGCTGTAAACATTCTGGTCTGAAATACAGAAATCTATTTTAACAATTATAATGTCTGAAATAATTCTACTAGAGAAAATCCATTCTAAAACTTATATTTTCCGATATTTCAATATAGATGTTACAGATGGGTGGGGTGGTGTAGAACATAAAGCATTAGTCTAGTAAGCAGGAACCTCTGTGCTTCCTACTTGATAGTAGTGTGTACTCCACAAAATTTAGTGTAGGAGTTGTATCTTTCAATGTTTGTGGAAGTTAGGTAGAAAATATTTTTTAAATTGCTTTAGCTGACCTCCTTTTTACTTGATTTCCTGTACTTGCATTTTAAGGGTGGGGGTATGTACAGGATATAAGGCATCGCTCAAACAAATGGTAACCTCTGGACTTCCTGTTTGAGAGTAGAGTGAATGTTTATGGCTGCTAAGGGGAATTATTTTAAAAATTGCTTTGTTTTAACTGCCCTCCTTTTTACTTGACTTCCTGTGCCTATACGTTAAGGGGGTAAGGGGTGGGGTGGCATGTGTAGGATATAAAGCACCACTTTTAGTATGTTCAGTGTGTTTGGTAGTGGAGGTGTGAAGGAAGATTAAGACACTGAATCAATTTTGTTTTACTGAAATATTGTAATGTGTAACTTTCCATACTTGTCACTAGGTATTTGTACATAGAATGAGGAGATGGACAAATCCTGCCGTAATGATCACTTAGAAAGGTGATACCTGACATTTTGTAAGATGTACAATATGTATGGAGATAAAATAAAAGACTTTTAGGTAAGCCCTAGTCCAGCTGCTGCTGTGGGCCATTTTAAGCCTAGCGAGCTTCCCTTCTAGTAGTGTGAATATAAATCTGTATTTTCTGTCTGTGAAGTAGACACCTTAACTATTACACAAACCTCAACAGGAAGCAGTCTGCTTAGCCAATAATCAGCTAATGACCAAAGCTGAGAATCAAACTTTGTACCTTGTGTCTGCTAGGGTAAACACTTTAACTATTATGCCAACCTCAGACTAAAAAATAAATGATCTGTGATCTATTTAAAGTTCTTCCAATGAAATTAATAATTAGAGTGATAGGTAAACACTTTGAAAATAATAAGGATTTAGTGTTATTTTTCCTGTGGTTAAGATTACTAAGATAGAAAAGTGCAATCTGATCTTTTATCTGGTTCAGGGACAAATATATGAAATAGCAAATATATTTGAATCAACTCTCTCCACAACTGGAAAGAATGAGTTAGTTATGGTGTTAACTGAGGGAGAGGAAGGACAGTCCATTAACATGGAGAATTATAATCAAAGGGATATGTATGTATATATATATGTGTGTGTGTGTGTGTGTGTGTGTGTGTGTGTGTGTGTGTGTGTGTGTGTGTATATATATATATATATATATATATATAAAGAGACACACACACACACACACACACACACACACACACACACACACACACACACACACACACACACACACACACACACACATTTCACTTACCTGACTTCCACGTGGCCGAGACGAAACCACCGACAACTTCAGAAAACCGACACCTGGAACACTGACTTTTCATGTGAGGTAAGTAACCACTTGGCTATCCCAAAAAAAACTAAACAAAACTAAACCCACAGATGTGGGGGCTTCACCCCCACACTCCCCTAACTAAATATACCAACTCTGAGATTGCACTACTGCGGGGAGTAAGGGGCAAAGTTCAACAGGATGGCCAAGCGGTTACTTACTTCATGTGAAAAGTCGGTGGTCCGGGTGTCTCGTCTTCTGAAGTTATCGGTGGTTTCTTCTTGGCCAAGTGAGATGCGAGTAAGTAAGAGTTTGGTTTACTGAAGTAGAGTCATATATATATATATATATATATATATATATATATATATATATATGTATATGTGTATATATATATATATATATATATATATATATATATATATATATATATATATGTATATATATATATATATATATATATATATATATATATATATATATATATATATATAGGTTCATAGGTTCATAGGTTCATACTAGGCTATCTGCCCAAGGGCATTTATAAGCCTAGTCCAGAGTTTTGTGGCTTTCGCCACCCCTTTAGTTTGAAGGAAACTATGCCCATTATTTTGCTGTGCCTCTGTCAAGCAGTGACACTGAGGTAATCCCTGGATTATATCTGCGATCTCCCATCCATTGGTCAAGATTTCTCTTGAACAAGGCCAGCGAGGTGCTCTGCCTCACATGTACCGGGATTTTGTTCCACAGCATAGGGAGTCTCTGGGTGATGAATCTGTCCCTCCAGCACGTCCTATTAATAACCGTGTCCAGGTTTAAGTCTCCCGCCCTTGTAGTTCTGAGGGATCTAGATTTTTTGAGGTGAAACATGTTCATCAAATCTGGGTTTGACATGGCCTTGTATGTCAGGCACAGGTCACCTCTGAGCAAGTGGTAAGCGACTGAATAGAGCTGGAGTTCTTTCAGTCGGGCAGCATAAGACATATTTTTGAGACCCTTTATCCTTTTGGTGAGGAACATTTGGGGCCTTTCCAGCTGCTGCAGGTGTCGGGTCAGATACATTCCGAATGGGGCATTGTACTCAATCATTGGTCTGATGAGTGATGAGTACAGGGGGACGATGACCTCCCTTGATCTAGATGTGAATCCCTTCATGATCAGGTGGGCAATGTAGAAGGTCTTCCTAACTACTTTAGCAATGTGAGTGTCAAACAAAAGGTTACTGTCAACCTGGGTCCCCAGATCCCTGATAACTTCTTCTGTGCTCATTGGATTGCCACCTATATGGTAGCTAGGGGTAACCTTGTTTTTCCCGAAGGGTATGACTATGCATTTCTTGGCGTTTAACTTTAGGCCATGGCTCTGGCACCAGTTATCCATTTCTGTGAGACCCTTCTGAAGGATATCTGTCTCAGATATGTTCTCGACTATGGCGCCCAGTTTGCAGTCATCTGCAAACTTTGTCAGCCATAACCCTCCTGTGTTTGCTTGTACTTCAGAAAAGTAGATGCCGAACAAGAGTGGGCCCAGGACTGAGCCCTGTGGGACACCACTTGTGACAGGCTTTGAGTCTGACATGGCGCCAGCAACTCTGACCCTGTGGGTTCTGTCACTTAGCCAGTTTGCAACCCATCTTGTGATGTATGGGTTTACATTTAAGCTGATGAGTTTTTCAATGATACCTGAGTGGGTATTGTGTCGAAAGCCTTTGCCAGGTCGAGGTAAGCTGTATGGACTGCCTTTCCCTCATCAATGGCCTTGGTGACTGTTTTGAAAAAGTCAACCAAGTTTAAAAGGCATGATCTGCCTTTGACAAAGCCAAACTGGGTTGGATCCAAAGTCTGCAAGTTCCCTATGTCTTTATTTATGAGTTCCATTATGATCCTCTCCATGGCTTTGCAGATCAGGCTTGTCAAGCTGATGGGACAGTAATTTCCAGGGTCGGCGGAGGCACCGCCTTTGTGAAGTGGGACCACAGTTGCCGTGCGCCACTCCTTGGGTACGTATCCTGAGGTGAGGCTAAGATTAAACAGCTGTCCTAACTGCGGGTTTAATTCCTCATTGAGTTCATGGAGCACACAGCCGGGGACACCATCCGGTCCCATGGATGCTGTGTTTTTCGCCTTGGAGAGAGCAGTTCTCACCTGGGCGTTAGAGATGTTTGGGGGGCTACAATCTTCTAGTATAGATATCTCTCCTTTTGGGGGGGAGGGGGTGGAGAAGTTTGCACTGAACCTGTCAGCCAGTATGTTGGCAATGTCTGTAGGTTCAGTAATTTTCACATCATTTTGAACTAATATCTGGGAGTTTCCTCCCAGGTTTCTAACATAGCTAAAGAAGGCCTTATGATTGTCTTTTGAGTCCTTAGCGATTTTTCTCTCAAAATTTGCCTTGGATGATTTTATGAGAGCTCTTAGTTTTTTACTTATAATGATCAAAGGTGTCTTACCTTTTAAGGATTTTGCTCTATCTTGTAGTAGCTTCCTCCTTTTGTTGTAGAGCTTGTTTATGGCTGGGGTCCACCAGACTGGACGCTTGCCTTTGGTACAAAGAGTCTTTGTTTTGTTTGGGATTGCCTGATCCATGCAGTCCTGTAGGTGCTGGTAGAAGGCATTTGTAAGTGATTCAGCGGCTTGAGTAATGTTTTCCTCCGGCTCGGGGGGCCTTAAAGGAGACCACACTAGTCTTTAGAAGTGTGAAGTCGGCTTTTGAGAAGTTCTTCACTGTGGTCTTTTTTATCTCAGGTGGGGGCGGGATGAGGACCTCCAGTGAGATTAGTTTATGATCTGATCTCACCAGTGAGGGGTATACTTCCGGTGTTGAACATTGTGATCCCATATTCGTGATGATGAGATCAAGAATGTTTTCACCTCTTGTGGGGATGGTGACTAGTTGTTCCATGGCATTTGAGTTTATGAACTCCAGGAACCTTTGGGCTAGAGTGTTTGGGCTTGAGTAGTGATCCCAGTCTATATTAGGGTAGTTGAAGTCACCTAGTATGATGGTGTTTGGAGATACATTTATCCCTCCAGTGTTTTCAGGAAAGCTATGTGAGGTTCCTGAGTTTGAGAGGGTGGCCTGTAACATGCTACAAATTGCAGAGCAGTCTTGCCTATGGTTAATTGCACCTGGATGGTCTCCGATGCATCGTGCGTTGCCACCAACCTTGAGGTGTGGGTGTCCTTGATGAATATGGACACCCCCCTCCTTTCTTGGTGTTGTCCGGATTTTGGGGCCGGAACGCATGATATGAGGTAAAACCTGATAGTGCTGGGGTGCTCTCAGAAGCCTTGAACCAGGTTTCAGTCACAGCACAGACATCGATGTTCTCCATACTGAGAAGGGCCTCGAGTGCGTGCATCTTGAGGTTGAGACTTCTGGCATTGAGCAGCATTACCCTTAGTTTTTTCCTTTTTTGTGTTCTAGGGTGGTAGGTTTAGAATTTGAGCCTTGCCTAAAAAAGGCACTATGGGGGTGGCAAGAGCCTTTGCCAATATCCGGAAGCCCAGGGGTGACAGGTGCAAGCCATCCCTTGTGAAGCATCATGGCTTGCCCAGCATGTCATCCCAGGCAGACAGACATTGGATCCCCTTTGAATGACACCAGAGTTTAAGCCAATTATTAAAGCTGATCATCTTATCTCTGTATTGTGGCATCATTCTTGGTGAAGGTAGGATAGTGCTCAAGGTCAGGGTCATACCTGCCTGGGCTACATAATCAGAGAGCTCCTCAGTGTCTCTTTTCATGTAGTCCAAGGAGGTACATCTCAGGTCATTTACACCAGCGTGGACAATGACTGAGTCGTACTTGTACCTGCTGTTGAGAGACCTGAGTGCTTGCATTATGTGGCGGATTCTAGCGCCCAACAGGCAGCTTACTGTGACCTTCTCCTTACTCAATCTGGTGAGCGGGACATCAGTGTGTCTGACTATGGAGTCACCAATGACGAGTGTGTCTGGCATTGTGTTTGGCCTTAAGGGCTGTGACTGTTTGGCACACTGATTGTGTGGTCTATGTGTTGCATGTGTTGTGTCCTGAGGTGGTAGTTGTTTGGGTGTCTGCTTTGGTGGCCTCTGCTGTTTTGGTAGATTTTTGATCAGAGCCTCCGAGTATGTCTTTGTGTGTTTATGTGTATGATTTGAAGTTGTGATAGTACTATGTGAGACTGGGTATGTGGTGTGTGTGGTTACCTTCTCCTCCTGTCTGGTCTTGCCAGTCCTATGTTGAGAGAGCTCAGCCTCCAGTTTGGCTGTATAGTTGCATCTCTCCCATGTATTTGTGTTTTGTGGGAGAAGGAGCGGGTTGTCTGTGTACATGAGGCAATTGTAACATTGCCTCAATATTCCCAGGTTCACCAGCTGAGCAGGAGAGGACACTAGCAACTGATCCCTCGACATGCTAGAAGGAATAGACAAAAAAACTTAAAAAAAAGACTCCGGGGGATGTGGGTGATCGAGAAAGGGGTTTTAGGCTGGTGGGGTACTATCTATAACAAAAGTGCTATATCAAGGTGAAAAGTACTGTAGGAGCAAGTGCTAGGCTTTACAGATAGAGAATAGTCTACTTGGGAATCAAGTAGAGATGAACTTTTTAGTTATAGGATACGCTGGTTAGATCAGTAGTACAGTTCAAGGAAGGCTGTTTTAAGGGAAAATTTGAAGAGTGGACTTTAGGTAGCCTGAATAGTTTAACCTTGATTAACTGCCGCTGCTCTTGTGTGCTCCTGTGGCAACTCCGCGCTAAATCGTGCTAAAGCGCGCTAACGCGCTCTTTATAGCAGGGGGCTGGAAAAAACAGGAAATGACCCAAAATGGCCAATGAATTACTAGTTGCTGTCTCTAACCACTCCTCTGAGGACAAACAGGCAGCCCAGTACTCCCCACTCTCACTGGTGAGTAAAGAAACTTCCCTCTGGCCACACAAGAAAATAGAGGAACACAGGAACCAAATACAAAGCCCAGGGATCAGCAAATCTGGTCACTGGAACAACTAGCTAGGAAAGTTAGGAAAGCAGAAGTATTTTTTTGGTTTTTTTAGTTTTTTTGCACACACAGACAGAAAATACAGTAAATGCTTTGTTATTCGACTAAATTGCTATCAAAGGCTAGTACACTTGAGTGTATTAGCCTGTTTGTTAACTTTTAAGCAAAACTTTAGCCAAGAAGTGCAATCAACAATTTAAGCACAGAAAAACAGGAAAAACAGGTAATATAACAATAATATAAGCACAAACAGTGGTCGAAAAGCACAAAAGATCGAAAAAAGCAATAAAAAATGCTTAAAAAATACTTATAATCAAGAAAGTCGCTTTTTCTGCTCTCTGCTGCCCCTAGAAGGTTAAGGTATGCCTCTGAAAGACTCCTGCTACAAGTGAAGGAACGTGATGCATGCATCAATTTCCTTCAAAACAGGAGGTAATGTGTAAGCTGCTGGGATTGAGTTGTACTTCCTATTATCTTGTATAACATACGCTGCACCCCCTCCCCAATCTTTCCATTTCTAAGAAACGCAGAAGGCCCAATGTTCAGTACAACCCTCCTTCTTCCCTTTTTTTCACTAGCTCATTAAGATCTCGTGTGTGTATATACTCTGCTCCTAATTTACGTTTATGTAATCTTATTTTTTCTCCCTCCCTTGTATCTATACTTACCTAAATGACACATTTCTAATTCATATACAAAACATTTATCTATACACTCCTACTTAAGTTGCTTAGTTACGACAGCGGCATTTGATGTCCTCCACTGTTATTTTGATTACCACACTTTTTCTAAGGACTGCAATACTCGTAAAATGCATCGGTAAATGTCTGGCACGGCTATTAATATTAAAATAGACAACATAAACATTGACCCTGCGGCTTAACCCGTTTATTTTATTGCTAACTACAGACCGATAAAAACAAATTCTAGCGCTCTTTTAAGTGCTGAGATTTACTGTCGGTCTCTCTTAAAGCAATCTTTTTTTTAAAGCAGTCCGCTTACTACAAAAGCCAGAAAATAAATGTATCCGTAGGCTTGTCTTTCGCAAGCAAGCAGACATTGCTTGCTTCACACACGGTAGAACTGCCACATACTACTTCCTATAGCATTTGTTTAAACTCCCCTCAAGTTACCAACTCCTAATGTGGCCAAGCGTACTGCTATACTGTTTTTGTCAGTTTCTCTTTGATACCAATCCATAATGTGGCCGCCCCATAAGAACTATCTATATTCCTTCTAGGCCAACCACATTACACAAATAAACCCCCAAAGCACCACAATTTGCAACTAACAGCCCGCCAGCATCTTTAATCACCTAGATGCCTTACAAGCCCAACACACAGACATTTAAAAGCGAGGTTTGGAAAATATACTGAACTTCGCTCTCCCTACGGAACACTTCACTACCCATCCTAAAACAGATAGAGGATACACTAGAAGGGAATACAAACACTTTCTGATTTCAAACTACGCCAACACAACGTGTTGTGTATATATATATATATATATATATATATATATATATATATATATATATATATATATATATATATATAGTCTGCAGTGTTCACTTCTCATATAGCTTTTTCATTTTTTATTTTATTTAAAATTTGTTTATCAGGGGGGTGCACCAATCACAAGCACCCAATTTCAGTGTCATCCCGGGATTACAAAGAAAGTCAGAATTACATTTAATGACAGCAAAAGTATAATGAAAATATGCAGCTGTACAATGCCATTATCAGCCATCAAAAATGTAAAGAATATACACAACTGCAATATACATTGGTTACAGTAAACTAAGACAAATCTCATGGATATATTGAGGTGTGTGAGTGATAATTACAACTGTGTTGTCTAAGTGGTAATGATAGGAGATCTCAGTGGAGTGAAGGATGTCAGTTTGTCTGTCACTGGAAAAAGATTATGTGAGTAAGAAGTATAGATTGGTCCAACAGAACATGCTTTATGAGGGATAGCAAAAGTTTTACTAGTAGAAGAAAAAGAGTGTGATGTAAGTCAGGTTAAGTGATAGGGCTGGATGAGAGGCAATAGCATTTAGCTAATGAGAGGAGGTGGACCATAGCTGAGTTCTAAATTTTGAGTAATATTAGGTGTCTTTTATTAGTGGGGGAATACCTTTGCCAGAGTTTTACACTTAGTATAAAGAAGCTTCCTGAGTGTTATGCACTACACAGTTTAAGATGTCTAGAAATTGCTGTTGAGTATCTAACAACAGACAGCACACAGAAGATGCATTAAGAGAAATGATGCCTACAGATGTTAAAATTATATTTTCAGACATTTGAGCACTACCAGCTCATAATGTGATTCAGAGGCACCTTGTCTATTGAGCAAATCAGATCTGATCCAGACTTCAGATGCATGCCTGACCCAGAAATGCCATAAATTCAGAATGGCACACAGAGCAAATGCTAAACTTGGGGTTCACACCCTAAAATTCAGAGGTGGCAGAACAGTATAAGTACATGTAAAAGGATTGTGTATGTCTAAGAATAAATGTGGTATAAACTATAAAAATGGTCATTGCTTGAACACAAGAGAAATAATCTTGTTACGGCTCTGCAGGAAGTGTATGCTGATCCTCCTGTTTCTGTGTCTGCATCACAAGCAGGTTCACAGGCAGTGGCATTGGCTCCAGATTATTTTGAGGACATGAGCCATAAGTCAGATATGTTGGATATCAGGCTATTTGTCTGCATTGTTGCATACCCTTTGATGTCTGCCACATGGCTTTTTAGTAATCTCAGTGCATGACTAAAAAGTTTGAAAAAAGGAAAGAGTGCCTGAAATGGGGATGCACAAGTATATGGTGCTAGTATTTAGTAAGGCCACTTTTAATAGCACTTTTACTAATTCCCATTAATAATTTTAAGATATGAATATCAATAAAAAACTAATACCTCACTAAAAGAATCAAAGGCCTAAAGCAGATGCCCTATGCTGACCATCTAAAAAAACTCCAGCTATACTCTGTGGCATATTGTCTACTCAGAGGCAATCTCTGCTTAACGTACAAGGCCATGTCAAACCCTGAGCTGTTGGACATGCTCCACTTAAAGAAATCCCAATCCCCTCAGAGCCACACACTCCAAGGATCTAAACCTTGTCATCACAATGAACAAAACATGCTGGATGGATAGGTTCCTGACCCAGAGACTTCCCATACTCTGGAATAAACTGCCCATACATGTCAAGCAGAGCGCCTCCTTGGCCCTCTTCAAAAGGAACCTTGACGATTGGATGAGAGATAGGAAATTCAACCTGGGGATCAACCTATGAACTTCAAGTCTCCATTAACATAGTAGTGCAGTCCTATTTACTACTTACATCATGATAACTTCTGAATATATGGACCCTTATGTAATGTCTGAATGTACATTTCTCTCAAAGCCCAGAGCAACACAGTTCAACTGCCAACAGTAAAAACATAAAATCAAACAAAATAAATAACAAATAGTTATAATCTGCTTCTTATTTTACCAGACATGGATAAAACTACCCACAACTTTATTGCCTTGGAGACGAGACATACAGATCTATTGTCTAAGAAACTTAAGGGATACAAGTCTTGCATAGTCTAGACTCAGTCTTGAGAAGCAGTATCAATTAATATTCTATATATGAGAATATGAGAGTATGCATTTATGAGATTACATTAACCTCAAATGCCTGTAATCTCTGGCATGCATTTGAGTGATTTGCTGTTGAGTCTAAAGGTGCTGAGATGAATCTGTAAACTCGAGATTCTGTTTCTCTTCTCTGCCAGATTAGAGAGAATTGTTCTCTCCAGGAAAGGGAGAAACAGCTACCTCAGTGGAGGAGCATAGGTATGACAGGGCCTTATTTATGAGTTAGGGTGAAGGAGACTGGGAGATTGGCCAGTGGATTGGTGCAGTAACAGTGGTAGTGTACGCATCATACTGTATTATGGTGGTGAAGTGGAAGATGCATCACAGGGTAACATTATCAGTTTACTGATCAGTCTATGTTTCTATCTTTAGCTGTGGTTATAAGCGTTAGGTAGTGACCAAAAAGATGAAGTCACAGATCAAAGTGGTAGAAATTAGGTTTCTTTGCTGGATAGTTGGGCTTGTCTTTTAATAAACAAGATAGATTAAGGAACTCAGCAAACTAGGAGTACAGCTTTTGCTCCTGCCTGTTCTGTGCAGTCAACTGAGGTGGTTTAAACACCTTGGAGGGATGTCTCTAGGTACCCTTCACAGAAGATGGAATAGACACACACCATTTAGATGGGACTGATGAAGACTCAGGACAATATTGTAGGGGAAATATATCTTAGCTTTCCTGGGAACAGTATAGGATCCCACAGGATGAACTTGAGAATACTGCTGGTTATATAGACTCTGGACTACCTTGCTGAACTTGCTACCAGCTCAAGCCTCAGTGGGGCAACTGGTTTAGGAAAATGATGACGATGAGGAATATGATGCCATTATGGACTGTGAACAGGCTGTCAACTTCCCAGCCTTTTTCAAGGACACTTCTCCATGCCATCATGTTTCTTGTATATTCTCTGACAGCC
The DNA here is from genome assembly GCF_019279795.1 of Protopterus annectens. NCBI lineage: Eukaryota > Metazoa > Chordata > Ceratodontiformes > Protopteridae > Protopterus > Protopterus annectens. Next base: position 1,595,992,059 of record NC_056733.1, read on the forward strand.
TATAGTGGACAAGTCAAGAAGCTATAATGTTGCAAGAATGTGCACTAAGACTTGTGTACATATATGCTGGCATGTGCATATACATAGACACACACACACACAGACACACACACACACACACACACACACACACACACACACACACACACACACACACACACACACACACACACACACACACACACAGCCAACCAGCAAAAGCACCACTGGACATACAAAATATCATATGCAAAAAAACACATGATACTTCACCTGATGTAATATGCCTAATATATATGCATTGCAGTGGCATTTTGGGGGTATAGTGGCACACAACATCCCAGGTACAATGTACAGCAGTTTATTGTGGGATATGTAGATTCATCTCTCTGTAATTTCTAGCAAACCAACAGTTATGTTTCTGAATGACAATGATGTTTGTTTTCTATTGCTCACCTGTACTTTCTCTGAGTAAGCATCTGAAAGAGCTGTCCTTTTGGCATGCTATTTGAAATATACTATTTTATGAAATCTTATAGTCTATGTACTGGATAATAATTAGGCATTGGGCACACCAGCAGACATAATGGTAAGGATATGTAGTAGTCCACAGAAAATCTGCAGGATGGTTCCATCTTTGTCCTGTGAATGACAGTATTATTCCTAATGATCACACCAACACAGGTGTCACATGCCTAATTTTCAGATTTCAAATAATGGACTGCAAGATCAAAGTGGTACATATACTTCAGTAAAGCATTAAAGCCTCCCTACACCAAAATGGGGTGCTAAGAACTGTGGTGTGCAGAAATCACAAGTGTGTATATGAAAGACTGTTGATGGTATAGGTAAACAAACACACAGACTCAATATGTGGATGGTTTAGAGCCATTACAGCCTCCGGCACTCCTGCAGTTACTTAAAATATTTGTAATTTGACCATGCAAGACTCACAGATATGCCCTATCATCTTTTTGGGCAAATATAAATGCTCTTGTTCTTATTTGCAAAGAAGACAAGCAATGCTTTGTCCTGTTAAGGTAGTTAATTGTATTTACTTTTTTGCCTCCTCATCCCATTTCCATTTATTTTTATGCAAAAATCAGTTCTTAGATTGTTAAGCACCAGGTGATAGTAAAGAGAAACAACAGCAGAATTTCAAGCTGTAGCTGGAAGAGAAGGCTTTAAAAGAAAAGCTGTGTGTGTGTGTGTGTGTGTGTGTGTGTGTCTGTCTGTCTGTGTGTCTTTGTACATTTATCTACATATATGTATGTATATTGTGATATTAGTAACCTCTGGAGACTGCTTTATATTTCAAGATCATTTTATTTACAGTGACCTACCCATTTGAAAATGAAAAGTAAGACTAACTGGTATTTAAAAGCCATGTTGACAAAAAAAAAAAGATCTCAAAAGAAACTAATGTTTTACAGATCAATAAACTTTAAGGAAAAGTTTTAGATACTTGGTTTTGCACCCTACAAGCTTCTGCCTTTGTGCTTCTCCACAGTATATTCCCTCTCTTTGCCCAAGAAACCCCATCTGTCTTGCTGGTCCTCCATTTTATAAGAATAGGATCTTCCTTCCAAACTGTCCCCAGACAGTCACTATGGAATACTGCAGCGCATGACACCCATCCTTTAGCTGAGGCCTGTGGGGATATTCATCATTGGCCAGCCAGATTCCCACTTTAGCTGGCCCACAGATTACTTGATGAAGAACTACTCTTCCAGTTGTGCCGATATTTGGCAGCATGTCCTAGTTGGGAGCAGGTACTGCATTCTGCTAGCCTAATACTTTGCTCTGATCTCCCTGACATGAACTCTCCTCATTGGCTCTTCATTGCTTTCTTTCGGAGGTTCAGTTTCTCTGTGCTGCTGTATAGTTTGCCATCGTGCTCTTTCTCATTTTTGGGATCAGTTTCTGCAACTGTGTGTTCAAGTTGATATACTCTGTTTAATTATTTATTTATTTTCATATAGCTCAGTATAATAGCTTTTGCTGTTGTGGTGGGCTCATATAAGCTGCACTCAAGGGTCTTATTCAAGGTAACCTTGACCTCATCATTTGTAGACAGATATGCTTAGTTATCATGCATATTTTATTTAAGGTGGCATATTGTAATACCAGCTTTATTTTCCCTCTCTCCAGCTTACTGCATTTCTGGTTAAAACCACCAATCTGTCTTTTTAGTTTTGCTGCATTGCACCTAAGGACTATCACTACAATTTCCTGATTTTCTCATTTAATTGCCATTTGCATAGCTATATCTTCCATGGCCTCCAGCTCCCTGAAACTCGCATCTCATTACACAAGCTGTGTCTCAGTCTCTGTCCCATTTACAGAGATTTTATCTACAGTAAGACTTTCCTAACTTGTAGCAGACTAACAACATACTGGTCACCCAGTTTACCATTTAGCATTCTCTGGTCTTCCAGTAGCACATTTGCAAGGGTTTTTATTCTGCCTGTACTTTTCATTGCAGTTCTGAGATATGTTAAGTGCTCTTAAAACACTTGAATTACTCCCTGTATTTCTTTGCATTTTTTTTTTTTAATTTCTTTTGTTGTAGAGACTGGACTACTTATTTGTTGTAAGTATGAGCCTATGTGCAGTTCTGAACTTTGTTTCTCTCTCTTGAAGTTGCACTTTTAGAGACTCATTCTTGGCTTGTGCATTCAGATATTTTATGCTTAGGTTGAGCATGGAATTGATAACCTTTTGTAGCTCCGCACAGTTTTGTTTTCCTTTTTTCTATGTAAGTGCAGAATGTCACCTTGAGTTTGATACTGAATTTTCTTTTGTCTTTTAATTTCTGGCATCATCACTTTTGTTTTTCTTTTTGATTTGTTCTTTTGTGTAGCTTCCTGCTTAGTCAGTGTTTGGGGTTCTTTTGGAATAAGTGAATCTTGAAACTTCATCTTAAAATTTAATGAGATTTTTACATTTGAAATCCTTGACTTCTGAGATATTGGTATCTTTAGGTTTAGAGGTGCTAATAGTGAAGGTCAATAATTTATAATCTGACTTAAAACTGCATGAAGAAGCTATATGCATAAGGACCATTTCAAGAATATTATACCCTCTAGTGAATTTGTTAATCTTTTCCAGGGAGCTTTGTTTTATGAATTCTAAGAACATTTGGATGTTTCCTACATCTGATGCATAGGTGCTTCAGTTAATGGATGGGTAGTTAAAGTCTCCCAAAATAATGGTGTTTTTGTTTATAGCAAGTTCTTCAACTATATATAGGAAATGTATATGATTATCAGGGGATAGAGAGGTGTCCTGTAGCAAGCTATAAACATATAGTTGGTTTTGTTTAGTGTGATTTGGAGATCAATGGGCTATGTTTGTGCGTCTCTGGGGAGCTGCCTAGAGGTGATATGGTCCCTAAGAAATATGGAGATACCACCACAGTTGCCATTGGGATTGAATGCAGGGTAGGTGCAAAACCCAGGCATGGAGGGAGTGCTTTTTGAACATTTAAAACAAGTTTCTGTAATTACACAGACATGGATTTACTCCAAAGGCAGGACAACCTCAAGGTTGGACTTTTGTGATGCTGACACTTCTGGCATTAAACAGAGTTACCGTAATGTGATCCTCTTTTGGATTTATATGTCAATTATATTGAGATGTCCATCATCTGGGCTCTGCCTAAATAAGGCCTTATGGGGAAGCAAAGGCTTTAGCCAGTATATGGAAGCCTTGAAATAAGAAGTGCAGAACATTCTAGGCAAAGCAAGTCAGACTTTCCCATGCTAGCACATACTGGCTCTCCTTAGTAGGACACCAAGTATTTAGCTAATTATTGATGTCAATTATTTTTTCTTTGTATCTAGATTATTCTTGGAGAAGGAATGAGTCCAACCAGGACCAGCCTCTTGCATGCATTTGTAATATGCATAGAGAGTTCCAGTACATCTTTCTACATATCACTCAGGGTTTTACATACCAAGTCAATCACACCTACGTTGACCACTATCATGTCATAGTCATATTTTACAGATGAAAGGGCCTTAAGGGTCCTTGAGATATCAGAGATTCTGGCACCTGAAAGACAACTCACTGTCACTCTGTCTATGTCCAGCTTAGTGAGAATAGAATCTGTGTGACAGACTATAGGGCCACAGATCACTAAATGCTTGAATTTGTAGAGCGGTTCTATTTGCTGGATTTTGGGTGATTTATTTCCTGGTTTATGTGATTTTTGTTGAGATATAGTCTTCCTAGCTTTAGGAGGCTTTGACAATGCATTTTTACAGTCCAGTCATAATACATTTTAGTGTGGGATGTTACAGAATATTGTGTAAGTGTGCTGCTCACAGTTTGTGTTCTTTTGTGAGAGTAAGGCCTGCCTCCATGTTTGCTAAATACTTTAATCTCTCACAAACAGATGTTTGCCTTATGTACAAATGGCACAGTTGTTTTACTTTATCCAAAAGCCAGTACAGTGCTTTTTTAGCAGCATAGCATTGAATATAGACTTTGCATTGGCACAGCATTTTTTCAGCACTCTGTATATCAGCTACTGCTTTACTTTTTAAGTACACTATTTTCCATACTTTAGTACCCGATCTTTGGTGATGCTGGGGTTCAGAGGGCTTGAGAGATAAGATGGGTTTGAATAGTTATTTCCAGGGTGAATTTCCACAGCTTTATCCCAACTCACAGGTTGATACCACAGTATTTTATAGTTATTTGAGATTGGTTCTATATTTACTATGCAGTAATCTACTTTTTGATATTTGGAAATCCAACACAATTTTGACATGCTTGCTACTTACTACTGTACTTAGTCCATCATTTTATTTTCTTTCTTTTAACACCTTTATTAAATTATCAGTTGAGACATGGACAGACATAAATTAATAAAAAAGAAAGCAAACTATAATAACATTTTTCATTTACATGCAATATACTTTATATATATGTTTTCTTATTTAACAATTGTCATTCACTCTTGCATAAATCGCTCAATTCCTTCCTTTATTAAACCTCACTTCTCCCCTGAGTATTCTACTGTGTGCATTGCTCCCAGGAATTCCATTTATTTCTATATAATTTGCTCTTTCCTTTTTCTCTATTTCTTTTATCTCTTTTACAATGTCCAGTAAGTCAATTACAGTGGTTTAAATTTGTTCATAGGTTCATAGGTTCATACTAGGCTATCTGCCCTGGGGCAATTATAAGCCTAGTCCGATTCTGTATGGCTTACGCCACCTCTTGATTTGAGTATACTGTGCCCTTTTTAAGGTTCAGTTTACTGTGCCTCTGTCTAATAGTGACACGGGAGTAATCCCTGGGACAAACCTACGATCCCCCATCCACTTATCGAGATTCTTCTTGAAGAGATTCAGTGAGGTGCTCTGCCTCACATGAACTGGAATTCTATTCCAGAGCGAAGGGAGCCTCTGGGTTATGAATCTGTCCCTCCAGCAAGTTCTATTTATTTCTGTGCTGAGGTTCAAGTCCCTCGAGCGTGTGGCTCTAAGGGATTTAGATTTACTGAGGTGGAGCATGTCCATTAATTCTGGATTTGATATAGCTTTGTATGTCAGGCATAGATTGCCTCGAAGTAGGCGGTATGCAACTGAGTAGAGCTGGAGTTTTTTTAACCGAGCAGCATATGGCATCTGTTTGAGACCCTTGATCCTCTTGGTGAGATACTTTTGGGGTCTTTCTAATTGCTGCAGGTGTCGGGTAAGGTATATCTCAAAAGGGGCATTGTATTCTATGATGGGCCTGATGAGGGATGAATAAAGGGGCACGATTACCTCTCTTGATCTAGATGTGAAACCCTTTGTGATGAGGTGGGCTATGTAGAAGGTCTTTCTAACCACTTTGGCAATGTGGTTTTCAAAGGAGAGATTGCTATCATTGTATTTCCATTTTCTGTTAATTGCTTTTTTGGTAATCAAAGCATTTAAACTTAGTAAGGCTTTGCCATATCCAGACAATTTATCATCTCTAAGGAATCATTTCCTTAGTGACAGCCATTTGCTCTCCCAACATTTCTGACTGAGGAATTTGTAGGAAATTTACATATCCAAAAATGATATTATCAGCTACCTGTCTCTTTCTCATCACACTTCCAGCATTTGTTATCTACCACAGGAAAAAATTCTCTGATGCCCGGGATATACAAATACCTATGCAAACACTTCCAAGAAAAAATCCTAATATGTTTCATACTGAAAGAGCATTTTCCCAACACATTCCTTATAACAGTGTAGCACAATCACTGTGCATATATCTTGGCAAGCGATGTTTCAGATAGTCTCATATCACTTTACCAAAACACTTAATAATAATTATAATTCTGCCACTTTTTAACATGTGATACACTTATTTTTAAACTTAATCTTCTGACTCAGCATAACATTCAATTAAGAACTGACTTTATCCAGAAACAATTTCACTGTGCAGGAGTCAGTCCATTTGAATATATATATATATATATATATATATATATATATATATATATATATATGGGTCTACTGTATATAACTGAAAACTCACTTTTTCGAAAATAAACAGTAGACCCACGGTTACGTGCACTTCACTGAAAATGCACTTTCGCGAACACCACTAGAATGAACAGGCAATGTCCTCCACTGTGGTGCGGTAGTCACAGACCTTAGGGTTAGGGCTTGGGTTAAGGATAGTGGATAGCCCTACTAGTTATCCACTATCCTTAACCCAAGCCCTAACCCTAAGGTCCGTGTGTACCGCACCACAGTGGAGGACATAGGTCCATGACTACTGCACCGTGAAGGACATACAATTTCCTCCACTGTGGTGTGGTAGTCATGGACCTTAGGGTTAGGGCTTGGGTTAAGGACAGTGGATAGCCCTACTAGCTATCCACTATCCTGAACCCAAGCTCTAACCCTAAGGTCCGTAACCATTTGCTCAAGTGGTGTTCACGAAAGTGCACTTTCGCGTAACCGTGGGTTTACTGTTTATATTCTAAAAAGTGAGTTTTCAATTATATACAGTAGACCCATATCTATATATATATATATATATATATATATATATATATATATGTGTGTGTATATATATATATATATATATATATTTATATATATATATATATATATATATATATATATATATATATATATATATTCTCCTCTCTGCTTAACAGTTATGCAACTGTCTCTTGCTGTCTTCACTCTACAGTATCCAAAGCAGATGATATATTGTACTTTGTATATTTCGTATATAATGTATACTGCCTTTGTTAGTCTAGCTAGAAATTTATGATATGATCGTATGTCTGTTTTTTTAGGTTATCTCTCTATGTATGTAGAAAATGTGACTGTATTTAAATTTTTTTTCTCCCAGGGCCTCCACTGAAAATGGGCACTTTTTGGCCCAGTGGACCATCCTGGTAAACAAATGCAAACCAACTCTCTCTCTCTCTCATATATATATATATATATATATATATATATATATATATATATATATATATATATACATATCTACATATATATATATATATATACATATATATATATATATATATATATGTATCTGTGTGTATGTGTATACATACGTGTGTGTGTCTGTGTGTGTATATGATTTCTAAGCAACATGTTAATGAAAGCGTACAGAAGGAATGAGCTAATATTTTTGATACCTCTGCAGAATCAGACTTACCTCTGTACTACTTTTTAACATTTGGAAATCTAACACAACTTTGACATGCTTGCTACTTGCTTCTTAGTTCAGCATTTTCTTTCCTTTCTTTTACTTTAAGTTAGCTAATTGTACAGTATTGATGAATGAGAAGGGATCGAATTGTTTGCTAGATTCTGGGGGTCATTGTCATACATGTTCATGACCGTTATGCCTGCAAACATAAAGCTTATGATACGGGAAAGGTGGAAGTGATGTGTATTCAGGGAGGCAAGAAAGAATACTGTTATAACACATACAGAAATTCATACGAGTGTTTGGTTGGCTATGAATATAGTTGTTTTAATTATGAATATATAGTTAATTTGTTTAACAAGGGAGCTGTCATTTAAAAAGTGGAATGATGTATTGATGAATCTTGGCACAGTTGTTAACTGTCATTTTGTCAGCAGATGGCATGTGCGTTCTGTGGTACAACTGCTTTCCTCATTCCGAGGGAATTTTTAGTAGTGTGGTGCCAAAATTTAAGGAGATGAGTCATAGCCTATTTCTTTGGTTTAAGGCAACAAGATAATCACTCTGAAAGTAATAAAAAATAATAAGAAAATGGGAGAAACAACTCTCTACTTAACATGTACCAATCCTGAATTTAGGTTTAGTCTACTGCATATGAGTATAGCTGGTAAGGTTATCCAGGCAACATCCTTGGATCACTTATAATATTGCTTTTTGTGAGGAGTCAATAAGCTTAAAAAAATGTATATGATCCGCACAATATACATTATATCATTATTACATACCTCTCTGCACCCAGCAACAACCAGAGTGGAGATCACACTACAGTGGGGATTGGGACATGTACCTTTCCCTCACTATAGTTTGACTTCAGAATTAGTATATATAATTAGCAGGGTGTGTGTGTGTGTGTGTGTGTGTGTGTGTGTGTGTGTGTGTGTGTGTGTGTGTGTGTGTGTGTGTGTGTGTGTGTGTGTGTGTGTGTGTGTGTGTGTGTGTGTGTGTGTGTGTGTGTGTGTGTGTGTGTGTGTGTGTGTCTGTGTGTGTGTGTGTGTGTGTGTGTGTGTGTGTGTGTGTGTGTGTGTGTTGGAGGCTTTCCCCCCTGCATAACAGTCACCGGAGACATCCAGAAGTGACAGGTGTTTTGCACAAAGTTGACATTTTTTGTCGATTTTTTTTTTTGTTTACCAGGTTTGCTCTTTTGAGTATTTGGCTTTGCATTTTCTGACATTGCAAGTCTGGTAGGTAAAGAGTCGCACAAGTGTGTTGCAACATTTTAAAGGTAAACCAGATATAAATATATATATATATATATATATAATCACCATGTATCATCCATCACCTTATTGTTAAGGTTTTACTTTCATATACAGTAGTAAAAATTAAAACAGGAACTAAACATATGCAGAAGACTAGCTGGTGAAGACATATATATATATATATATATATATATATATATATATATATATATATATATATATATGTGTGTGTGTATAATATTGTATATATAGGCCAAAATCATTTGTTCCAAAAAATAAATTATAGCTACATGTAAGAATTTATGTAGTTATACTAGTTAATTATAAAAAAAAAAACAAGGAAACTACATTGGAAATTAAGTAAATAAAAATTAAAACATACTAGTTTCATGTTATTTTTTTCTGTAGAATGAGAATCATGGCTACTATCAGACATTGCTGTCATTATATACTTACATAATTTTCAGAGCAATATATCAGTAAGTTAAGATTGCATAAAAAGTTAGTAAAGTACATTACCTCAGATTTATAATTTTGTATTCTCCTTTACAGGTGCATTATCTCAGCAGTCATTAAAGTTTTGATGGGCAATAATAACCACTGAGGCTGAAGAGTTTTTTCAGGATTTGGAAGCAGATAGTACTAACAGCCCATTGGGATTTAAGAGGGGAATGCTCATTAGTTAAGCTGGATTCATCCAAGTTAATGGAAGTTCCAGCCAAGAACAGGAAATCTCACAAGGCTACAGACAGTACACTTAATTTGAAGAGCTCAATAGAAAGTGTTATTGTTGCACCCACTCTAGAGGAAACAGGTAATGAAGAGGACAGAGGAGAGGAAGTATCAGTAAAATCAAACATAGGAATAGTATTTACAAGAATTTTTTGAGTAATTGCCCGATTCCAGCAGGTGCAGGTTATTTGATTTGGTACCAGAAAAAAGATTTGGCTCTGCAACAGATCTTCAGGGAAAGGGATTAGCTGTTTCTTTCCAAGTTTTGTCCACTAAAAGTCAGGTCAAGCAGGGCAGAGAGTCACAGGTCAAGCACAGGATGAGGCAGCTATTGAAGGGATTGATGAAAGCAGGAGCCCAGTGATGTTATCCTGTGTCAACAATGGGTAACATTCCAGAGTGACTCATGACACTTTGCTATGCCCCAGGGTCACATATAATTGTTCATATCCCAAAACCCATCAAGGATAACATTGTTAAGGGAGAATACATTGATATATTATAGTTAATAGATGCTGATGGTATACAAAGACTACTGAAGCCAGAAAAGTCAGGATCAAAAGATCAACTGGCTGCTTTGACTGCGTAAGATAAATTGGCAAACAATGATCCCCCCCCCCCAAAACCTGGCACACTTGGGTTGCAGTCTTCTTAATATACAAAGCTGTTCTTATGGAAAAAGATCCCCAATTGGCATTGCCACTAATTTTGTACCTATTGATAATCAGATAAGCTCCTCATGTTGGGGGGAGTTACATGGCTAGTGTATGATCAGAGGATCAGGAAACTAAAAGCAACCAACAAGGATATTAGATGGGATCAAAGACACTTGGATACTTGGTTGAGTGCTGTATTAGAAAGATCTCCTTCAAGTCTTTCAGGAAATAATCAGGAATCACAAGATATTGAAACATGCTGGGCTTTCAACAGTGTCAGATGTTTTTGTTCTACATGCTGTTTCACTCATTCATGTGCACACAGCATTGAATTGCTAGCAAAAGTTGAGCCAAAATAGGCCATCTACAGCCGCAATCACTGGTGATTAAATGCCCTTTTGTAAAGAAATGCCCCACGTTTGAGGAAGGGGCTTCTTTTGAGGCCTCAGAGGTTCCTCTTTTCAATGGGATATGCAGCAGTGGGGGAAACTCACTTCCATTAAAGTTGATGTACTAGCTGTGGAACTGGATGGTTACCCAGATTGCAAGACAGCGAGGATTTTGGTTCTCAGGTTTCTTTAAAATCAGTTGCCCCATTTAATAATTGGTTAGTTAAGAATCTGAAGTCCACAAGTGGAAAAGGTGGTATTATATCTAGTATCCTGAAGAATGGAATGCAGGTTGGTAGGATAATTGGTCCATTTTCAGTCACTCCCTTGAAAAAATTCATGACATCACCAATAGGTTTAATTCCAAAGAAAATAGGCAAATTTTGGCTAAGCCATCTTCTTTCCTATCCAGTGTGGTATTTGATTAATGACTTTATTGCCAAGGAGGCCACAAGGTAAAATATACTACTTTAGTTGAGGCTGATGACATTATTAGATCATTTAGTGAACCAAGGTTAGGTAAACTTGACATCAGCTTGGCATTTCATTTGTTACCCATTCAAGAACTGGATTGGCTGAGACTGGGGTTGGCTTTTAGAGATCAGCTGAATTTTGACACAGCCATGCCAGTGAGATGTTCTATTTTTTTGGAATCATTCAGCACAGCATTACATTGGTGCTGACAACAAAGATCCATGAAGCAAGCAGCCATACATTACCTCAATTGCTTTCTCGTCATCTGTGAAGGTGAATAGAGTACTAGGTCAGGCACAGACATCTTCATTGATCTTTGTAATAACGTTGGAGTTCCCTTTGGCTGAGGATAAGTTAGAAGGTCTCTCTCACCACGTCATGTTTTTAGGGATGGAAATATATGTAACCAGCCAACCATTCAAGCTGTTTGAAGACAAGATACAGCAAATGCAGTCAAACATTGAAGTTTTTCTGGGCAGTCAAAGGTCAGAGTAAGTTAGATCATATTACTTTTAGGTTCCTTCAATTTCGCTTGTAGAGTGATACAACCAGTAAGAACATTCATAAGTGCCTTAGCCAACTTATTAAGAGGAAGACAAAAGAACCACCATTTGTTTCATAACTTGAAAAGAGTAAAGTATAATCTGAGGTTATGGAAGACATTTCTGAGCCAGATCAATGGTGTCATATTTTGGCAATTCAACTTAGTTCCTTCAGACTCCGTAGAACTTTTCACAGATGCAGCAGATAGCAAAAATATGGGTGTCTGTTTTGGAGGCAAATGGTTTTCAGCTGAATAACCATCTTCATGGTTTCATGGCCATCTTTATGGCCTGAGAAAAGTCAAGACAGTCAAAAGAGACTTCACATTTTTAGATATTCTACCCATATGGGTGGCAGTGTATATTTGGCAGGTAGACCTTAAGGATAATAATCTCATGTTTCATTCTGATAATCAAGCTATTGTGCAAATTCTACTAAGTAGATACTTCTTATCTTACAGGGAAAAGTCCATTTTGAGGTGATTTGTTTCATTAATTTTAATATAAATCTGATCTTTTCTGCTAAGTATGTATGTGGTATTAGGAACAACATAGTTGACAGTCTATTCCATCTATCCTATCTACAGATTTCTAGCTTTCAAACTTTGTTACTAGAAGTTCACCATCTTCCTACACCTGTACCACTGCAAATATGGCTCATGGGAGAAGAATGACATTGATATTATTAGGTAATTCATGGTCCCCAAACACCAAAAGAGCCTACACTTCAGCATTGGAGAAAATTAAAAGTTTCTACTTTAGCCATTCTACTGAGGTCTGATGATGGTCTTTAGATTTCTTTTGGGTTGTTAAGAGATTAATTAAGTGTTGGAGTCACATGAACACCAGTCTTAGAGACTCTAGGAAGCCTATAGGGACTCAGTTGCTACTGTTAATAATAAAGGTAGGAAGGGACGCAGGGATTTCATGAGCAATATTAGTTGCATGGCTTTATGCTGGGGATTTCAGAGTCAATGAATTATTGCAGTTTCTCCACTGGTGAGAGGTAGTGATAACAAACAAGAAATATAAAGCAGACTCATTTGGTTGTGAGTAGCAAATGCTTTTACACAAAGAAGAAACTTTGGCTTTTTGCTTGCTGCATTGAGCTTCAGCAATTTAAAAAAAAATAGAAGATATTCACTCTCAACAGCTGGTATTCCACTTTCCAAAAGGTCAGCCCCTGTCACCTTCAGAAGTTAATTACTCAGCCAGGGGAATTGCAACAGGCTCTTTTAATTGCCATCTGTTAAAACTTGAATTCTCACCTGTTATCATATCGGGTCATCCACACAGATCAAACCACATAATGGAAGTATAGCCACGACTACAAACAGGATCATGACCAAGTCCTACTAGTAAAAATTTGGACAGGGTATTGTAGAACTTTCCCTACATGGTATCACATTAATACTGACTACAAGATGTTTATGAAAATAATACAAATAAGAATAGAAAATAAACACAAAGTGTTAGAGAATAGTATCTATGGTATTCAAGGAAAAGGCTGTCAGGAAATATTAATGATCATTAGAGAAATTATAGATGATATTCAAAAACAAAATAATGTAGCAAAATTATTGTTAAGGGATATAAATAAAGCATCTGATACAAGAAAGCATGATATATTATGGAAAATAATGGAAAAATACAATTTTAGTAATCAGATACAGAATGTGATTAAATCAGTGTGTAGTCACAGTAAAGTAAGAGTTTTGATAAATGGGTGGTTAATTGAAGAGACAGAAAGGAATATGGGGTTAAAACAAGGTTTCCAATGATCAGTGTTTTATTTGTGATAGTCATGAATTGCATAATAAAAAGAATAAGTGCAGAAATGGAAAAGATATGGTATATACAGAGTAATGGTATTGAATATCCAGTTATTATGTCGTATGCAGAGAATATTATTCTTACGACTAAGGAAAGTAAAATGATGAAACAAGTGATTATTAATGTCGATAAAAGTTTACAAGATATAGGGTTATCATTAAATATGGAAAAAGGTAAAGGGTTTTGGTCAAAGGAGAAGTTGAAAGGAATTAAGCTTGGAATAAAAGAAATATCTATCTTAGGAATAAAATTTGCTACATAAAGTGTGTTTAAGGAACAATGGATGAAAGTCTTACAGGAACTAAGGGATATTAGTATTATATGGAGTAAATATATACTATCATACAGGAAAAATGTGTATTTAATAAATCCTGTATGGATGGGTAAACTAGCATATCCTGCTAGTATATACATGATGACAAAAGATTTGGCAAAACAATTTATTGAGTTAATATTTAGATTTATCTGGGGTTCTAGATTAAACCCAGTTAGGAGAGGAGTGTTGTATATGGATAAGGGTGAAGGTGGTTTGGAGTTATTGAATCCTACAGTTTATGGAGCATCATTAAATTTGTATAGTGTGTTAAGATGGATAAATGGAAAAGAAAATAATTTAGTAACAAAAATATTTAAAATAAAATATGTTAGTGAGTGGAATCTAATGGAACTGAATAAAAACAAGGTAGAATGGGGAAATGAAGAAATAAAAATGTATCAAGAAAAAATAAAAATGTGGAAGTTAAAAATATAGAAGAGTTTAGTATAAGAGCATAATGATAGAACTTTATTCTATAAATCTATGGAAGCATTTGATGGAAGAAAAAATAAATGCCATAAAACAAAGAAATAAATGGTGTATGAAGAATGTGGAATGTCAAGACTTTTTATGGAGATTACAGGAAAAATAAACTACCAGTTAAGGGAAACATGCCCTATTAAAAGATAAATAAGAGGGTTTGCACTTTTTGTGACAAAATAGAAAGTGCAGAACATTTCTTTTTAACAAGTAGGAGAGTGAGAAAATTATGAGAAAAATGATAGAAAAATATTTTGAACAAAGTACAAAATTATAAACAGTTAAATGTGGATATGATTGAATATGGATTTTACAAGGGTACAAGTAAAGAATATGTTAAAAGTTTAGATAAAAAATGTTTTGTATTATTTGGACTATTTGGAATGAAAGACTGAATGACATTACATTTAGTGGTAATTGGGTAATACCAAATATAGTATGAAAAATTAAGTATTGGTTATGGAAAAATGAGTGGGGGTCTATATGTCTATGGTATGGAAAATTTGAAGATATGAAAATTTAATGTGTATCTTTGCAAATATGTACATATGTGAATATATAAATTTGTATATATTTGTACATGTATAATAAAGGATCCTGTCTCTTTTTGATAGGTGATGTGGAATCATTTACATCCACCTGTGCTACCACCAATACAAGCAGATGGGGCCTCACTTTAATATCTCATCCAGAGGACAGCATATTCAGGAGTGCAGCAACTTCCTTATGCTGCATCGCTGTAATCCATCTACCTGAAATGGGAATGAAATCCACATCCTTCTGCACTAATAGTGAGTGTGCTACCTCATCTACCACTGACACAGTTGTGAATATCAGTATGTCTGTTCTGTAGTTTAATGGGTCATGGGTCACCAAATGCATTTTTTTACTAAGTGTTAGTTTCAAGAGAAAAGATATTTACTGTTTCTCATGCTAAGTCCATTTTCAAAGTATGTGTTCTTTTTTGTTGTAAAATTTGAAATAAAAGTTTTAAATGAAAGCCAAGTCTCTGTGATCATTGTAAAAGTAAAAAAAATATAGTATGTTCACAGGTTAACAGGTATGAATAATGTGTTATGATAATTTGGGAGATGCAACCAAGTAGTTGGATACTGGTAAGATTGGTGGGGGTCTGGTTTATTACCCTGAATAGGTCCTCTTTGACCACGATAC
Source organism: Protopterus annectens (assembly GCF_019279795.1). Lineage (NCBI taxonomy): Eukaryota > Metazoa > Chordata > Ceratodontiformes > Protopteridae > Protopterus > Protopterus annectens. The sequence goes on from NC_056733.1 coordinate 1,596,007,560, forward strand.
GGCTCTGACTTTGCAGGTGTATGCTTGCAACAATAAGGCATTGCTAACCATTCAGGTAGGTCAGACTTGCTCTGTCTAATTTCAGGAGAGCTAGCCAGCTATTTGTGATGACAGGGAAGATACAGGGAGGTCAAAAAAGATGTAGGTATCTTTCAAACCTGGAACACCCTCAAAAAAAAAAAACCCAGTAAGTTGTATGTAGTAATATTTCTGATTTTTGTGTGATTTGTGGGTTGTTGAACAAAAGCTGCTATAATACCTATATTGCTTTTAATTGTTTTGCTTTATTCATTGCAGTAAATAACTAATTAATTAATTAATAGGTCTATATTGTATAATGTAGTCTAAACATGTTACATTATAGTAATATATTTTTTGTAGTATGTTCTTTACTTTTTCCAGCAATGGTGAAGGGGTTTGACATTTGTCACTTCAGTATAGTCTGCATTGTTTGGGGTGATCGACATCTATTATGCAGGCATATTACTGGGATACAGTCTTTTATACAAGATGAAATTGTAAAGGATTCCTGCATTTAGTTAAAAACTGTTACTCTGTCTGGCAGTTAACTCAGAGGACTAAAGTGCTGACTTGTTAATGAGCTGTTTCCTATGCTGAAGGCACTGAGTTTGAATATGTTTACCTTAATTTACCTATTGTGTGACCTAGACCAAGTCATTTAGTCAGATAGTGCTTTAAGGCAATTGAAAATTTGAAACAGGCTCCGTAATTGTCTCCCAGACAGCATGCCTAGTAACTAACCATGAACCTGTAGATGGTTTCTGCTAGCTATTCCCTCTTACATAGCTGGTCTATTTCCGGAAATATTATGGCAAAATCATTAGAACATCAATGTTTTTAATGCAACAAAGGACATTTATTCTTCAAGGGCAGCAAGCACTGCATTTGCAGTTGAAGCACTGAAATGCATATCTGTTTGCCAACATAAACGTCTGCATTTGTAATAGTTATTTTTAATGTGGAATTATTCACATGACTTTTATAACTTCTGCCAATATTGTGCATATATACTTGGCATATGTTTTCAGGTGGTTAATATTTTTTATGTTGTCATGATAAATACTTTGTTTAAACTGTACTACACATGGCTAGTTCTCATAGTGTAATGCTAGTGATCTTTATACAATTTTATGTAGTTCTTCCAAATCTACCAATAAAGTGCATGTGATGTATTTCTTAATAAGAATAAGGGGTGTACACAGTCCACAAAGTGGCATTAACTGCTGGTGGAGGTGGGATGCTATATGTGGATGAAAATCCCTTTGCTCTTATCTGTGATTTGCAGAACAAGTTGGCATATGTGTGTGTGAATTAGGTTGGAATACTTGATTATGAATACTGTGTTGTTATTGATAGTTATTATTATTGCCAACAATGCAGCTATAAACTACAGAGACTTGACAGAAGTATATGTATAAAAATGACTGACCCTACTGACTTGAGAAAGTTAAACAGTCATTAATCTGTCTTTGCAGGGCTAGTGTGCATTTGTATAAAGTGAATTGGAATACATTACTGTGGTCATTGCTATCGCAGTCAGACATGCGATGTTTATACAGTCAAAGTATCTGAAATTGATGAGTATAGATATTGGTAGACTATAATTATAATAGTGTAAGTGGCTTTCTCTTGTTGCAATTTTCTGAAATGGGTAACTTTATCATTATTGGTAAATACATTTTGTTTCACTGCTTGTTAGAAAAGTATTCAAAATACACTCTAACAAATGATTCTATAATAAACAAGAAATATAATTTAAAACAATCAGGAAGGTGAGTCCAAAAGAACAACTCAATGCAGAGAGACCCATTGTTAAAAACAGCTTGGGGTCAGGGAACAGTTAATCTACCACTAGTTAGAGGCTGATGCACTCAGATCCATCTCTACAAGATTACTACACATTGTTAGGCCCTGGGATCTGCCTAAATGAAAGAGAATGTACTTCTTTTATGCAGATGTTCCAATTTGTAGCTCATGCTCTTTGTAACCTGTAAGGTTAAAGTTGTGAAATTGTCATTCTAAATGGCACACTATTCTTCCATCATTTGTATAGAAAACAAGAACCAGTTGTATTGCTGAAATTAACTTGATTACAACTATTGTGTAACAGGTCATGCTTTGTAGTTTATTTATTTATTTGCTGAGTTTATCTTGCTGCTTTTTCTCTCAAGGTCATTGGTTTATAAATGTCACTGTAGAGAAATGTTGCCTTGGTAGCTACTTTTTTAGTTAGTACTCAATTCCGGGTGGTATTTTGAAATGTTGATCTAACCTGATGACAAGGATTTTAATGTTGCCTCAGAGGTGTTGGCATAGTGGTGCACTGGATGGAGCTACTGTCTGGTTTTAGGTGTGGTTCCCTCATGGTATGCCTTCTACATGGAGTTTGCATGGTCCTTCTCTGTTCATGTGGGTTTTTGATGAGGTCTTTGATTTTTTTTCAGCCCAAAGATATCTTATGACATGAACTATTGATCTTCTTAATTGATCCTAGGTGTGTGCTTCTCTGTAGTGTGCTTCTGTGTGTATATGCATTCTTTAAAGTGAAAGTATGCCTCTCACACAGGCTTTAAAATGGGCTAAAGAATAGGCTAAAGAACTGGATAGCCCAAAGTGGTATACCAGATTAGCAGTACTGCTGTACCTGCAGGATTACACACCAATCAGGTCCAACATTCATTTGTAATTTTGCATGAAATTTGTGTGTGGTTATTCTTAATGCAATTTATATCAGTATTATTACACACAGCTCATATTACATACAAACTTCTCTTTTATGGTAGTAGATATTTAAAAATTAATAAATAAGGTGCAGTCCCTTTTTATCACTAAGTGCCTCTCTTGCACTCTACCCCACTGCCCCCCCCCCCCCATCCAGCCACCAGTAGCTTCCGGCACCCCAAGGCCACCCAAGTTTATCTTGTCTGCAGTTGTTGCCATTACTGGAGAATTAGTTTATCCTCAACAGGGTACCTGATGTATTAATCACTCATTTTGTAGGCAATAATATTCTTAAACACATCCTTCTCAGTAAATTTTTACCAACCTAAGCATCTTGTACCAATGATTTCCAAGTATAATAATAGGATGGTCCTCCATTTTATGAAGGTTAACATGGTATGGAGCTTGCAAGCCAGCAATAACTGAAAACACCCATCGACTTTTAACTACAGAGTGACAACAGGTTCTAAGCAATGGAGGTTTTCCATGATTAATCACCACAAACTGGCAAACCTGATCCAGATTTCTATAGTTCAGATGGTAGCCATTTGAATGACATGGTGTTGGATTAATTTAATTTACAATTAGTGCTGCACATGTAGAATATGAAATATTAGCAATTTTTCTTCATTTATCTAACTGGAAGTACACTAACCACAAGGTGTAGAAAAGTTGGGAGCTGGGGTAGCATGGGTCATGCTAGTGGTTGAGGGCAGTTGCAGCCTCTCTTCCCCCCTTTCATCCTCCTTTTTTTATGAATTTCAGATACTTATTATATTAAACAAAAATATGGAGAATACAGTCAGAGTAAGTCAGGAGTCATATTGGAGCCAAGGGAAGCACAGTGTATGGCCCTGGTTGTTGAGAGGAGTTGGCTGAAACATGCAGTGGGTATGCCAACTAGAACTAATTGAAGAACTAATTGAAATCTGTTAACATCGGCATTACATTTTTAGAGTTTACAGTTTGATATTTGAATGCAAAGTATTTTCAAGAAAGCGATTGCTTAGTTGATGTATTGTTTACTCTAATAAATGGTCACAATGGCAAAATATAATAGTTCTCTTAAAATCAATTTGCTAATTTACTAATGAACCTACTAAATGCTTTAACATTTTTTTTAAAAATTAAAAATATTAATAATTTATAAATAATTTATAAAATATTTATAAATTTAACTATTATATATTATATATTGTGTATATTATAGGAAGTATTGTATGAATCATGAATCAACTCAGATTAAAGGCACTTCATAATAATGTCATACCAAGTGGCATAAAACAATATAATAAACATTGTCACCTTATTTTATTTTATTTTATTTTATATAAGAATGAGAAAGTATGTGAACTATTTATTAAAATACAAACATATTTGATTTTTTATACTATTTATATTATATAAGAGTTAATATACTATGTGTTGTTTTCTTTAAGTATATATTAAGGTCTTGGTGCCAAAAAGTGTATAGATATAGTGAAATTAATTAGTTAATTGATTCTGATGAAGTCCACTTTGGGTGGAAGAAAGCGCTTGATCCATTGTTGTATTTTTGGAACTGTAATAAAGTCGTTCTTGGGACACTGTTTATTGTGTCTTTGAACTGTTGCAGTATTGAGTAACATTGAAGGACGTATTATTGCTCTCCTGAGGTTGGGTTTCTTTTGATTGAGTTTTTTGGTTGTTGCATACTATTTGGATTAATTTTTGCCCCAGTTGAAGACACTGTGGAAGTTGGTGTGTGTGTGTGGGGGGGTGGGGAGTACAATTAGATATTCTGTTGCCTGAATATACTCCAATTAATATTAGAGGAGGGCAGTGGTAGCATAACATCTAGATACTAAAATGAATATATCGACAGAGATACACTACAATTTAGAATTTGAAGAGCAGCACCCCAGAGCCTGACATACTAAAAAGAGCACAAAGTTCTGAATGTAGTCTTAATAAGAATGGGGAAGGGCATTCGCAGCAACCTGATGGACTACTAAGAATGCAAGGCTCTGAATATACCAGTCTTAAAAATGTGAGAGAGAAACAACAACCTGACGCTGTATACTTATTTATTTATTAATTTATTTATTTAACATTTGCTTACTGGGAAAGCCTGACTGGACACAAGTCCTTTTTCAGCGAAGGCCCGGGGAGAAATGCTCCAGGAGTAACAGTAAATTTTAATGCCTGAATTGCAATAATCAGTGAAGTATAAAGTAAACAAAATGTACTGTAGTATACATAAAATACAAATTTGTTACATCATGACAACAAAACCTAGGCTTTGAACATAGCTAGTACTATTTGTAAAGTATGACATGTCAGGATATAAGGATAGGTTCTACAGACTGGTAGAAATAAAAATTAGACACAGGGGAAGAAGTTAGATATGGTTGGAGCATACTGTGATGTATCAGAACATTCACGGGGGGTTAGTACAGGAGCATAGCAACATATTTTTTAGATAAGCTTTAAGTGATGGCTTAAAGTGGTTAGTGGACGAGTCTGAGAGAATGTATACGAGATATATCGCTGGAAAATAAAGATTCTCCTGCAGTGTTGTTGGCCTTGGAGATGGTGATTAAGTCCTTATTGTTAGAGTGAAGTGGTCTGCTGGAACTGTAAGGAAGGATGAGATTTTGTAGTACAGGGGTTCTGGTTGGTTCTGTTACAGTTTTGTGAGTTAGAGAGAGTTGGTTGTAAAGAATAATGTTGGGAAGTTCAAGCCAGTCTAGTATCCTTAAAGCTGTACAATAATGTCTTTTATATGGGCAGTCAGATGCAAACTTAGCAATTTTATTATAACATGCTTCTAGCTTAGATAAGGCAGTTTTCCTGAGATTAGTTAACATTGGAGAGGCATATAGTAGAGTGGAGAGCAGATGAGTTTGTGCTAATGTAATTTTGGCCATTTTGGTCAGGAAACATTTGTGCCTATATAGACTTTCAACTTTCTTATGGACTTTTTTATTGTTGGGGAGACATGTAAGTCAAATTTTAGGTTATTGCTTATATCCACTCCAAGAAGCTATGTATGGGTTGTCGGGGAGATGACAGTATTGTCTTTGGCTATTATGTTAAATGGTAGACATGAGATAGATGTCTTGTTAGGCTGAAAGAGTAATAATTTTGTTTTGTTTGGTTTCAGGATTAGATGGGCATTGGCAAACCATGTTTCAGCAGAAGTGAAAGATTCCTGTGTTTGGGAATGAAGAGCTGATAGAGAAGTGGCAGCACAGATAAGTGCTAAATCATCTGCATACTGTATTATAGAACCATGTGGGGTAGCTCTGGGTAGATTATTAGTAAATAGGGAGTAAAGGACAGGGCCTAAGATAGATCCTTGGAGGACACAAATGGATAAAATCAGGCATGGAGATAGGTCACCTTGCCTTAGAACAGATTGTTGGCGACCAGATAAATAGTTATTAAACCAAGCTGTGACAGATGGTGAGAAGGATAGTTCGGTTAGTACATCTATTAGTTTGGAATGCCAGACCATGTCAAAAGCTTTTGATAGGTCTAGAAAGATGGCAGATACAAAGTTGTTGTTATTCCTGTGATGGTTTAGTGTGTTAGTGAAGGATAAGAGAGCTGTAGTGGTACTATGTGATGGGCGAAACCCATGCTGAGTGTTTGAGAGAAGGTTATTTGTTAGTAAGAATTTCATGACCTGGACATGAATATACCTTTTGAGCATCATAGAAAGAGGTGAAAGAATAGCAATTGGACGATAGTTTGTCAGTTCTGTGGAAGGTCCCCCTTTATGAAGTGGGATTACATGGGAGATTTTCTACAGCTGAGGAACCTTGTTTTTGGGAATGGATCAATTTATAAGGATTGATACTGGGAAGGCTATAGATTCAACTGCAATTTTGAGGTACTCCCTGGGTAACTTATCTATGGCAAGTGTAGTAGGTTTTTGTTTCTGGAGTAGTTTTTTTATAGTGGCTGTAGGAACTGGGGAGAAAGAGAACGAGGCATTGATAGTTGTAGACTTGGCTGGTTTGGCATCAGCAGTAGGGGGGGTTGCTGCTTGGAAAGGGCAGTTATAGATTCAGTAAAATGTTTGTTAAAAATGGTAGCTATGCTATCGGAATTGTTGTGGATGTTTAAGGTTGGTGTAGTAGATTTTCCTGGGTGAAGGACTGAGTTTATAGCAGGCCAAAGTTTTCGAGGGTGCTTTGATATTTGTTTTGAATGTTATGATAGAATTTTTTTATCCTGTTTTATTTGTTTTTTGCCTTATTTCTAAGTTCCTGATACTGTTGTTTAGAAACTACCGTGTTAGTCTTACATCATAGTTCCTAGGCTTTATCTCTAGTTTTCTAAAGGGCCCTAGTGTCTCTGCTTAGCCAGGGGGCATAGTTTGATTTTACTCTGATGGTTCTAACAGGGGCATGTGCATTTAACATATCTAAAAAAGGATTTATTAAAGTGGTTCACTGCATCATCTAGGTCAAGGTATTTGGGTGGAGTACAATTGCACCTTTGTAGTTCAGCTAGGAAGTTGTCAAGATTAAAGTTATGTTTTTTCTAAGTTGTTTAAAAATAGTAGGTTTTGGTGGGAATATGTGTTGTCGTATAAGAAAATTGGGCAGGTGGTCGCTTAGACCATCAGGAAGGCAACCTGACTGGAATGGGCGAGAGGAGTTATTTAGTAATATCCAATCCAATGTTGATTGTTTTTTACTAGCTTTATCTATTCAGGTAGGTTCTTGAATAGATTCTGTAAAACCATGCAAGCTTATGTGATTGATGGGGAGATCTGTATCACATGCAAGCCAGTCTAAATTAAAATCACCCAGTATGAATGTCTCCTGAGTAAGGGTACTACTTGCCCAGTGCATTACATGTTCTATTGTTGGGGCATTATTTCCATATGGGATATACCAGCCAATTATATTAAGTGTTTTTCTTGAATTTATAGTTAGTGCATTATAGATGATTTCTGAACTGTCGAGTTGTAGAGTTTTGTAGTCAAGGAAAGTTAGAGTGAGATGGTCTTTAAAGAGGATAGCAACTCCAGCTCCTCTTTTGTTGAATCTATCCACCCATAGTAGTAGTAACCTGGGGGTAGTATTTCATCATCTTTTGTAACTGGTTTTAGCCATGTTTCAGTGATTATTACTATGTCTGGGGAGTATGTGGCTAGAGTGGCATGGAGGATGTCTAATTTGTTGGCTATACTTCTAATACTAATTTTCATTAACAATATGTCTGATTTTTTTCTGTTTAGGATTAGATGTGTAGGGGTGTTGAGACTAGAGTGACTAGGAGGGTTGGTGTTATTTGTGAGTGGTCTAGGTTTTGGGTGGATGTCACCCCTAAGCAGTAGCCTAGAGGCAATGTTGGCAAGTAATTTCACTCATTTGATAAGCTCATTGTTGAATAACTGAGGGTTATAGTGACTATCTTTAGTAGGTATTATTTTAAGCGGAAAATATTGGAGGCTAGTAATACTGACAAGTGACAAGTTTAAAGCACGTAGTCCTGATAAGAAAATACTCTTAGTGAAAATAGGGGAAGCAAAAGCAATAGCCACATTTACTGTTGAAAATACACAGTTTGAAAAATTACCCAGTGAGAATGGGGGGAACACCACCATCCTGACACACTGTAAAATATGCACACTCCTGATAAAAAGGGGGTATGTATGAATATTTTGGTATGTTATTAAAATACACACTCATGAGAAAGGAAAAGGGATTGGTGTAGAACACTGATCCATCCATTTTTCCATTAATGTTTTGACTTTGTAAATTGATTCTTCAACAAAATGTTGTAGCATATGTTTGCATCTGTAAATATGTATATGTTTTTAACATATCCATGTATCTGTAAATATGTTTTGTTAATTTCTTGTGTGATCTTTTTCACCTGGACTGTGCCTGCAAATTGTCCATTGAGATCAGTGTACTACACCGCTAAACAAACAAGTAAATAAATAGCTAAAACAAAAAATAAAATAAATTCAGAAGAAAATCAAATTTGACTTGAGTTAGAAGGCAGAGAACAAAGTCTGGTTTAATAAATACCCCAAAGGGTTAGTTAGTGAAAGAAGTTTACACATAAATTGATGGAGAAAAGCCTCTGTGTTACCAGAAAAAAAACATAACCTGTTATTCATTAATGCCTACACTAAGTGTACACTGTTTTGAGTGAATAGACAACACAAGCATAACTCACACCTTCTTCCTCTTAATTTTAGTTTACCTACTGATTTTTTGCAGCTTTAAATACTGAGGGGGATTCATAAAGGTTACCACAAAGTGTAGACTAAATGTACACTTAGTATAATACATGTATACATGCATACATATAAATAGTTAATGAATGGGCATTAATGCCCTTCCAGCTTGCCAATACATCAAAACACTTGCTCCCATAATAAGTGTCCAGGCTGTTCTTAAAAATATCTAAATTAGTACTTGCTTTAATGTAATTTGATAGTCTGTTCCATGCATCGGCTGCTGTCTCAGAGAACCAATTAGTACACTTCTCATTCCTATAGAATCTTCCACATAGGTTGTCTGATGATTCTCTACTACTTTGTGATGACCCCAAACATTTCCAGTGGTAGTTGTCTCCAAATGCCCCATATACCCAAATACAGGCTCCTCTTAAATATCTATAAGAGGCACTATACACGTTCAGATATTTTAGTCTTTCATAATAACTTACATTTTCACAGCTATAGATGTCCTGGTATATTTCTGCTGTATTCATTAAAGTTTCCTCATGCATGTTTTCATGTAAGGTTTCCATATTGTTATTCCATACTCATGTTTGGTTCTGATTTTGCTAACAATGACTTCATCATTTCTGATTTCCTTATAAATCTTTTTATACAGCCTATAGTTCTGTAAATATCATTAACCAATTGGTTGATATGATTAGAAAAACCTCAAAGCTGGATCTACCCATATACCCAGATCCTTAAATGAATCTACAGCTTCAATCTCTGTGTGTTGTATCAAGTTTTCACTTTCAGTTTATGCCTCCCAAATACCATATCTTAGTTTTTGATGTATTTATCAGTATATTATTCTCCTGTGCAGGCATGTCCTATCTGTAACACAGGTAATCAGTTTACTCAAGTAAACTTCAATTGCAGAGAAGGTCAAACAGAGCATATTATAGTGGTTCAGGCACATGTACAAGAAAGCAGAAGATGATCTGGTGATGAAAAGTTGGGACAGACATTAAGATGGCAAAAGGAAACAAGGGCACACAGCAAAGAGATGAATGGATTGCATGAGAGAAGACCTACAATAGTCAGGCATGACTATCAAAGAAGGTAGGACAATAGCATTGTATCAAAAGAGATGGTGACAGTTAACACAACTCAACCCCATGTAGAAAATGGGAAAAAGGGGGTTGATGATGATTATGATGAGTTTAAGAGAGACATAAGGGTGAATTATTTCACCGAAAAAGTGGTGATGGAAGATTGTAACAGACAGTAATATGATCGGGAACAGTAATTCAATAATGCATTGGAAAACAAAGTAATTATTACATGGAATGTGTGTAAAAAGCTAATTTGCTAGGCATGAGATGCAGATTATCTAATAGGCATTAAAATATGCAGAGTAAATGGGGCAGACATTTATCTGCCACCAAAATCTACCTTTCCCAGTTCGACACATGAGATGCACTTCTACAGTAATTTGAGAATGACCAAGACTTTGTATGGGACTGTAGTTAACATTTTGCATATCTAGGTCACATTCAGGATTTGCAGCATAATTACTTCCATTTTCATTTCTATCCTGAAGATGTATCCTATAATTTTCTTATCCAAATTCTTCTCTGAGGTCACAGTCTTATGTATCACTACCACAGACAGTGATAACATTTCCAGTCACACTGATGGCATCCTTCCAACCAATATATTAAATTATAATGCCTTAGTTACTTTCATTTCTTTGTAAAGAGAGCTATCTCTCCCTTTTCCTGTCATCTTTCTCTCTCTCTCTGTCTCCATAAGATTATAAATCCTGGTATGAAGATATTTGGTTATAATTAATGGTATATCACATTTCTCTGACTGCTATATACCGAGGCATTCTTCCTCAAACAAGGCTATCAGTCCATCCAATCACTGCATCACTTAGACTTAGTGAACTGATTTTGTTTACTCACTTTCTTATGGAATTAATAATTTGAATCCTGTATCTGTCTGTGTTACTTTTACTTTTCTACCCTTTCCTTTCCAGTTTCACATTGATTTTTACATGATTAAGTACAGTGACATGGTGCAAGCCTTTACTTGTTCAGTGACACTTTCTGTTCTGATTAGTCCCAAATTAACTTCACTCCTAGACAGATGTAAACCATCATGCTGTACTTGCTTTGGTCTCACAAAGCTGACAAGAGATGTTCCTGAACTATAGACTTGCTTCTCAAGCAGCAGGAACGCATTGTGATGAAGAACATCATTTGTTCACACATCACAGGGAAACAGAAGTGCAAAGACTGAAAGTACTTGTCTAATACTGTTCCCACAGATCACTCACTTGGATTCCACTGCAAGCATGGCTACTACTCTCTGCAGAGATACTAGGATGCTGGTCCCAGCATGGCAGTCTTCAATGTGAGTCTAAAATTAAAAAAAAATACTGCACGTGCTCCTTGGAAGGTAACAATAAAATGTGAAATTCATTGGTAAACCTGAAGTTTTTTTTAATAAGGGGCAATCCCCCTGTACATCAACACCTCTGATATATATGTATATATATATATATATATATATATATATATATATATATTTTTTTTTTTTTTTTTGAGGAGACCTCTATTAATTGAATGTGCTGCTGTGGTCATGTGGGGGTCAGGCTTCCCTCTCTCATCTTCTGTAATGTGTTCTCTAGTGGTTGAGCATTTTGGAGAGTGCTCTTCTGCTAGTGTCCAAGAACAGCTAATTAAGCTAAACAAAACTGAAAGTCAAATATTAAAAACATTATTAAAATAAAGGTTTTAGTCTAGGGTACACATACATACAAAAAAAAATAAAAACAACTTGCAGACTTAGTACTCTTGCAGTCCAGTCCTTTATTGTAGCAGATAAACACTGCTGTGTACTACAGTTGATGTAACAAATCAGTGTTTTTTTATACAGTAGAAAAGTGAGTGGTAACCTGCTTTCCACCTGGGAGTGGCTGTGACTGGATGGGGCGTTGCCTACCCAGGGGGTTGGTCACAGGGTGGGACTCCACTGTGTTCTATAGTTACCAGGAGGCACTGATTTCCATTATATGTATATATACATACATACACACATATCTATTCATCCATGCATCCATCCACCCACAACTCCTTTTTTCCCATTTTTGCACATGGGGTTAAGGTGACACTTTCACAGCGACAATCATCTAGAGTCGATGTTCACACTGCCATAAAACTATAAATATATCTATATATTCCTTTTGAGATCACTGTACCTTGGAAAAGAAGGATACTCTGAAACACAGCAATTTGACAGGTAGTATTTATTTCCCTGTAATTGTACTTTAATTCTTTCTTTTCTGAAGAATGCACTTATTGTCCTAAAACATTTAATGGGGAGTCTGGTGGGGCCCTGCCCTATGTAACTGCTCCCAGCAGGTCTGAGGATTCACCAGTGCCTGTTTTGGTCATAAGACTGTACAGACAAAACAAACAGCTATTTTTCAGAAACTGACAATATTCTTAATAGATCACACTGAAAAGTGTTAAATATAAGAATGCAGAGGGATATATGTATGCACAGCTATACATACATACCTTTATAATGTGTAAGGGCATGTGATCATAATTCTGTGCACAGTTCCAGTAAGTACCTTACAAGGAATTTATACTTGTTCTACCACAAGAGAATCATTATTGGTACTAATAAGCAGGGGACACAGTGCTTGAGATTTTTATAACATGCAACCATTTATACATGTCTGTGAACATTTTGTCAGTTATTAACATGTACACAACATATGGAAGAGCTAGGTTAGTACAGAAGCACATGTTGTCCCTGATGTGCTGTATCAGAGATAACAGCAAAGTCACACATTATTTGAAATGCCGTTTGGCACATGATATCAGTTGTAGGAGTTGATACCAGATGGTCTTGTTAAAGAAAAGGATGTGAATTGAAATGCTTCTAGCACATATGTGTGCGTGTGTGAAAATCAGGCGACAGACTCATCTCACCTGTTAACACAACACCATTTTTTTGTTTTACAAAATGGTATTATG
>NC_056733.1:1596025531-1596040531 GCF_019279795.1 Protopterus annectens
ATATATGTGTCAAAGAACAGTATCACAGCATGCATAAGTGATGGTAGTGAATGGTAGCATGTTAGTTTATTTATTTATTTAAACTTTGTTGAGAATGAGAAAGAGCAAAGTATAATTCAGAGACTCTAAAATAGCTGGTCTGCCAAAGTGATGTGTTACACCACATCACCCAAAATGTGGTTTATAGACTATGCATATTTGATGTCCAGCATGAATAACAGTGCTTTTGTAACTTGCACACAGTAGATTAATTACCACAGACTCAATCTGATACTGCAGTACAGTGAAATCAGTGACAGGCATTGACCAGGAGGTAGCCAGTGGGTTGGCTGGACAGTACAGCTTCTGAAGCATGCATTGGCACTTTCACAGCAGTCTTCACAGAAGCCAACCTGTCAAGGTGCACAAGGATGCACAATGGCAATTTTAGTTGTGCAGCTGACTATTGTAGGTACAGCCAGTACTTAAACACAGTGCCTAATGCACTGCACATTTGGGTAGCCTGATGTTTCTTATTATCAAAGCTGCTACTCCAGGAGCACCAAAGTGACAATGACAAACTCACAAGGAGTTGTGGGCAGTACAGCCATCAGTAGAACCCAGTATAAAACAGGAATATGACAAGGAATGAGATGCGAGTGAGTGCTGCTACACAGATGTGGCTGATGAAGTCAAAGCAGTTCAAATGAACTGCACTTCCTGCCCCTACATACAAGCCCAAGCCCAGCCTCATTTGGCTAAACTGTGTATAACAGCCATGAAGTAAATGATGCCTAGTTTTTTTACAGTGGTGTACAGCTATTTTGTGCAAACTCCTTTCTGTTTTGCCACATGAGCCCCATGGGTATAGTGCAGTCAGCTTACCATTGACATTTGAGGTATATGCAACAGCTGCTTAGTGTTCCTGTACAACTTAGACTGTGTGACTATGGAAAGACATATTCTTATGTTCATGGCTCATGCATCTTCTCATACTGGGGCTGTGATAGCTCCTGCTGTACAACTGGTATGGTATACAAATGACATGCATTAATCTAGCCACCTGTCAGACTATTTTACAAGTGTTATTAAAGAGGCACCAAAGAAGTTTCAGTTTCAGTGGTTGCATTGTTTATCTTGCAATCCAGATGTACGTGGCAGCTTGGTAGTTCAAATTTTTTTTTCTGTTTAGACTGTAGATGTCCACATAGACCCAGGTGAGTCTGGGAGCATCCATGGTATCTACAGCAGGAGATCTATATTTCAAAGAATGCTTGATGTACTTGTGTGTTAGGGAACACAAATGTTGGATGCAATATCACATTACAACAACTGACATGAAGATCCAAGTACAAGCAGCAGGTCAGAATATCTTACACTGTAAGAGTGGATGTAGTACACTAAGAGGCAGATCAGTCCTGCAGAGACTGTCACTTCAGCCTTAAATAAATGAACCACTAATTAGAATAAAAATGATATTTTGTTCCCCAGTACAACCCATAAAGAGGATCTTTATCCTCTATACTCCCAACATTAATTGCATTATCTCGGAGTCACCATACTACAGGGAAAGGATATCATCCTTTTTATTTCATTTAGTTAGCCATGAAAAAAAAAAATAATAACTACATCTAAAGGAAAAGGAAGAACCACATACCACATACATAAGTAAGCAAGTAAGTACATAAGTAACTAAATAAATAAATAAAATAAAAACTCAAATAGAACCAGGATTTTTATTTTATACCACTGCAATATTCCTTGCATTCATCTGTACAGCAAAAAAAGGAGACTTCTTCAGAATGAAAGCTAAAAAATCTGGACGGAATATAAATGCTTTCCTTGTAACGTGTGACAACAAAAAATGAACAAGTGATCAATTTCTATCTGTTCTTAAAGGAAAATGTTATATTTATAGTGTATTGTAAATATATGCGCTACATACACTGAACACTGCACTTATTTTCCTGACCTTTGCATTGCGTATTAAATTTCTGTTGCTCTTAAGAAAACTTTTAATACCAACATTTATGCCAGGTACTCAGGTACCATTTCATTACATCAATTGCAGTGGTGGAGTACATATTTGTTCCAGCGACTGAATGAGATGTTTGATTCCCAGAAATGCTTTAATTATAACTTTATAGGAGCTGTTATATTACTATATGTGACAGCTGTGCTAGACTAGAGTCAAGCTCAACAGGGTCTTCTTTACCTGCTGATTTTGCCAAGCCTGTTCTCTTGGCTGTGGTTTCACTAGATAGTAGGTAGGGACAGTGGGAATCTCATTCACCCATTCATGCGCATCACTAGTTAGATGATGAGGCATTTGGCTACCTTAAGAGAGTCATAGTTACTCCTGCCATTTACCCGAGCTTCATTGAATTTCTCCACTTTGACATTCAGAGCAGTGGGCAGAAATCACATCACGTCAACACCCATCTCGAGCCTTCATGATGCTTTGTTCAATTAAACAGTCGGATTCCCTCACTCCACACCAGTTCTATGTTAGCTGCTAACTGCCGGATGATGCGGGATGCCAGTCGGGACCGGCACCCATCACAGCTGGAGTGATCCACAGGAAGGGCCTGGCGAATGTCCAGAGTCACCGCTGCCATTGCCCTGCCCCCCCGGGAGGAAGGAGCATGGCGAGGGGGCAACGCCTCGTCCAGCCATGGCATGTGCCCAGCCCCGCTTCACACCCTAGCCGACCATGCCAGTCCTTAGAGCCAATTTTTATCCTGAAGTTATGGATCTGGCTTGCCAACTTTCCTGACCTACATTGTTCTAACATGCCAGAGGCTATTCACCTTGGAGACAGAAACCTACCACAAATGCTCTGTACATACACTCAGTAATATGTAGCAGCTTTAGAAAGTTCAAATTCTTTGAGACAGACAATGTTCAGTCAGATAAAAGTAGAAAAGACATTGACAGTTGAAAAATGAAGCATCAAGAAGAAAAACTGTGGTTAAGTGCCACTTCAAAACCAGATATCAAAGCCAAATGTATGAATTAAAATGTTCTTAAATTAAGGGCAACAGCAGCAAGTTAATACACAGTATAACAATCAGGACTAGAGATGCAGTATTTTCAGTGTATGCAATTATAAAATAGTGTAAATATAGCTGCTTTCTTTTACAATAGATGGGGATTAAGCAGTTTATTGTCACATGTTGCTACAAGGAATGTTTTGTTATCCTGTCCAGATTTTTTGCTTTTGTTCAAATAAGCTTGCAAAACTAGTCCTCCTTCACAGTATCAGACTTTGTCTAAAAGTAAAACTCCTGACTACTGTTCACAGGGTCAGATGCAAGATGACTGAATAAAACACACTGAGAAACCATGTAAAACAACAAAAATAATTACAGGAGTCCCAATATAACAAATTGTTTTAATAAATATATACAAGCACTAGTTTAAAACAATGAAAATAAACACATCATTTACAAACCATAGACTTTTCTTGTACCAGCACTTAGCCAAACAGACTAAAACTAGTGTAACTCTAGCTGAAGTTTTTTTATCAATGAATTCAGGTTATGTGACATGAAAAATCACACAGTGTTGAAATCACATAATAACTATTCCATTAATAAAATAGTGAAATAATGATCTCCACAGCTGAACAATGTGTGAAAGCCAATAATGTTTATAAACAACTTCAATGAGCTTAAGTTACTTTATAAAATGTTAAAGTACATTAAAAATTCATGGTTAATAATTCAAGCCTCTGGAATTTAAAATGGTTTTCAGTGACACTATAAAATTAATTTCTGGAGTCAACTTTGCATTATGACACATGATCCAGGTGTACTCTAAAGTTATCATATCCATGACATTACCATCGTGTTCGATGGAATAATCAAGTCAACACCTGGAATTTAAAAGGTTATCTGCAAACATATGTGTTCATTGAGCACTTGTACTGGGAAATATTGATCTTTCTGCCTCTTGATGGTCTTTCTGACATAAATAATTGTGCATTTCACACAAATGGCATATATAACTCATTCATCTTGTGACATTCAGTATATTGCTTAAATATTTTTATCTCACTAGAAATCATTAAAATGTTCCAGTTCTTTTTCAATTATTGAAGGAAAGTTTATACAGTGAAACTTTCTGCAAATTAAAACAGGGCTATGTCATCTTTGATTTGGGTGTTATTCTCAGTCTCTGAACATAAGAAACATGACTTTGGATGACTAGAAAAGGTAACACAACATAATAGACTTAGCAGACAGAATCCTGAAAGGAAAGTTATAAGGGCATAAGTTATGCTGTTTGACAAGCCAAGGTCATAAATTAGGCATGAAGCAAGAACATTTTCAATGTTCAGGAAAGTGCACTCTAATCTGTCCGACCAGTGATCTGTTGGTTGTAGCATTGATTGTCCATAACCATGACAATGTCACTACGGAATTTCAGATGTGGTATAGTATTTTTAAGGGGTAGTGGGGGAATGATTTCAGTTGGATTTCAGTATGTATTTTTATACAATATTTTAGTGATATTCCACAACTGGCTGTGGGTATCACAGAATTAACCCATGGTTGATGTGGTTTGATCATGCGGGAGAAGGAAGAGTTATACTAATTTACGGTGGCTTATATCTATGCATAGCATGTGATTCTAGTCTTTATATACAATTATTTTACATACCACATTGTAAGCAGTGACTCATGGTACACATGGCTTTAAGAATTAGATAGAAGATATGATGTACTAGCTTTTAAAAATCTAAATCTAATGTTTCATTCCTTTATTTGAATATAATTGTCTTAAGTCAAAAAAAATGCCCAGAATGTAGATTAGGAAATTTTCTTATGAAATGTACTGTCTTTATCTTTAATTTTTACTTGTTAGTGTTTTTAATTAGTTCCCTGTTTTATAAATAGCAGGATTTATTCCATTCTTAAATGGTTTGAGAAGGAGTTATACTGCCTGGCATTTGAAAGAATTCTTATTTGCTACATTAAAATGTAGAATTAAGAGCACTCAGTATGATTATTTTTATGAGATACAAATATTTGTGTGATACTATGCAATGTGTGGTAATGAATCCTAATCAACATTAGGTAATCAATTAAAAATGTAGTAACAGCGACTTAACACTTTATATTTCATTAACCATCTGCTAGCTACTATTTATTATGAAACCATTTTAGGCATCACATTTTACAGGTGTACTTCATACAACCCACCATGAGATTTTACTTCTAATCATCTTTGTTTTTTACCTCCAGTGACTGCTGATCATTAGACCCTTTCTTGGTCTACTGACCCATTTGCTCCTCATACACCAAGGTGAGAGCTGACCAAGAGTATCTGTCATTAAGGAAGTCTATCATTCATGTTTTATTATGTTAAAGTCTAAAACCCACTGCATATGCCTATTAACACACTCGGGCTTTGTCATGCAATGGGTCAGTGAAGAGATGTTAACTACTCCCACAAGTAGCTCAACCCCTCAGGACAGCTCTGCCTTCTTTGAAGCCAGTGCTTCCATTGGGTTTTAGGTCTCCACTAGTGACAGTTGTGGGACTGTGCCTCCTATGCATACACTCCGATCCCCCTTGAAGAGATGCAGGCTGGCAAAGCGACATCATACCTCTGCTCCCTCACATATCCATATCTAACCGATAGCTGAGCTGCTAACATAACTCAGATCACCTGGGTTGTACTCAGGGCTTTATCTGTCTATGCCTGTAGAGCTGACGACTTAAAATTCTATTCTGTTCTGTTCTATTCTATTCTATTCAATTCTATAAAAAGACATGTAAGTTTACAAAACTCAAAGTGTTTAATAAGTTCCCAACATGGTTTTCCTCTCTCTTAAAATACAAAGGTGTGTCTATATACCTATATCTATATTTCTATCTATCTATCTATCTATCTATCTATCTATCTATCTATCTATATATCTATCTATCTATCTATGTATAATATATATATTTATATTTATCTGAATCTGTTTCTTAAGTCTGAACACTCAAATGTTTCAATACAAAAACATCAATCCCAAAACATCAAAATCACAAGCAACAAAGAAAAGTATTTTTATTTAGGGGGGCATGATTCCATGCACACCCACTCCTCCTTTTACTCATATAGACCAACTCCAAGATTGCACTACAGTGGGGAAAAGGCAAAATTACATCCCTGCTGTACTGTGACCTATATCTAACAACTATCCAGCATTTTATAGGAAGTCCAGACTTTTACCTGACATTTCTTATATGTTCCTCATACAATTTATGGTTTCCTTGCAAAAAAAAAAAAACAACATAAAACTAAATAAATAATGATTAACATTTAAAATACAAACTTTGTATAATTAAAATACAGCTACAGGCATTTTTCAAAATGTCATGCTTTCTATCTTAAATGCTGGCAGCAAAACCTTTTGGTATTATGACACTTTGCTTAAATGATGCAACCCATAGATTGAAGGGAGAAAAAGCCAGTAGGTATGATTGAAAATCAGCTGATTACACATACCAGCTGTTTTTTCCCGTGTAAGATTGCAGTACAAAGGAGACTGGAAAATATGCCCTTTTCCCACTGTAATGTCATTTCGGACTTGTTATACATAATTACCAGGGGTAGTGGGGTGCAGGGGAACTTGCCCACTTGCACAAAAATGTTTTTAAAATTTTCCAAAAATTGTTGAAGACTTGTGGGTTTAGTATTTGTGTTCACTGATTAGAAGGTCGATGTGAATGTTCAGCTAAGTGTGTCATATATACACACATACAGCCACACAAACACACACACACACACACACACACACACACACACACACACACACACACACACATATATATATATATATATATATATATATATATATATATATATATATATATATATATACATACATACATATACATATATACACAGATTTTTTTGTGGGTGTAAAAAAGAGACAATGCACAGATGCAATACTTATTTCAGTGAATCACATATGTTTGAATTTAGTTTTATATAGGGAAGATAAGCAGGAAAATTAATGTTTGAATTAAAAACTGGTGGCTGTGAAGATGTGCAAGACTGTATAATAGCAGTTAATGGGCTACAATTAAGAGTAGGGGTTAGGTAAGGAGCTAATGTTAGTGTTGTTCTAGTTTTGTGTCTCTCTATTCTGTGTCCTTTTATCTTGTGTAGTGGTACTGTTAGGGAAAAGATTTTTAGTAACTTAATGTGTAGGGTTAGGGTTAGCACACGAGGAAGATGGCGCAAGGGGGTAAAGCCCTCCCTACCAACCTTCATGTGTGCTAACCCTAAACTTAACTCTAGCTCTACACATTACGTTTCTAAAAACCTTGTTCCTAAAAGTATCACTACCAAGATGACACTTGATTTCAGTTTTATTTCTATGATTTACTTAGATATGGCTTTTTAGTGGGAAAGAAATATTCAATGTTTGTGCTTCATTCTTATGAGTCATTCAGTATTTTGTAATTCTCTCTGTTCTACATTGTGATTCTCTCTTTTGAGCTTTCTACCTTTCATAATACACACACACACACACACATATATATATATATATATATATATATATATATATATATATATATATATATTTTTTTTTTTAAATATCTAACACACACACACACACACACACACACACACACACACACACACACACACACACACACACACACATAGATTTTTTTTGGTAGTGTGTCAATGTTCATTTTGTTGCTATTTTGCAGTTGATATTTCAGACGTCAATGTATAGGTTGTTTGACTAAACAGAAATATCTACGGGTCTGTGTATGTATATATATATATATATATATATATATATATATATATATATATATATATATATATATATGGGTCTGTATATATATATATATATATATATATATATATATATATATATATATATATATATATATATATATATGTATATATGCACAAATAGATACACATATGCACAGATAGATAAACTAGATTATTTAGAACTAGTCAGTACCCACAAGCAAACACACACACACACACACACACATACACACACACACACACACACACACACACACACACACACACACACACACACACACACACACACACACACACACACACTTCAATATATGGTTAGTATTTTTTTTTCTTACAATTAGTAGTCTGCCATATACTTGTAGTATTTTGGCCCTTTTGACTGCTATCCTTCTGCTTTTAGGCTACTTCCACATAAAAAAGGAAAGAAAAAAAAACGTTATTGCTGAGGAGTTAAAACTATAGATGTAAACATTTACAGACTTGCTTAGACCTTCTTATAACAGTCAATGCCTGCAACCCTGAGGCTTCTAAATACAAGTACAGCATTTTCTTTTGGGGGGTCCTGACACAAATAAAATTACAGTACAGATTTCACTGTCATTACTGTACAGATTACAAAATTAGACAACAATCCCCTCAAAATGCATGCAGTAAAAATGATTTCCAGTTGAAAGTACATTGTGATTCTTTTAGCGATTAGTACTATGTAACTATTCTTAATGACTACTAGTTACCAGCTACATATAGGCAGAATCAGCAACCAAAAAGAAATAAAACTTGAACCCACAAAACAACAGCCAGCAAAAGTACAAAGTTTTAATACGTCTTAGTGCCTCGGCAAAGCCTTCAGAGTACATAAAACCTTTGTACTCTTTGAAGGATTTGCCGAGGCGCTAAGACATATTAAAACTTTGTACATTTGCTGGCTGTTGTTTTGTACATTTAGGCAGAGCCTGCACTAACATAAAACTGGAAAGAGAATTTATATAGTCTCCTTTCTGGCACAGAAATCATGTCAGGCTTCTGTGTATACTCTTACTGTTTGTAATTTTTTGTGCAGAGTTTTATAAATGCCTTGCTGTTGCTGCTCCTGTATGCCTTTAATCCATTTTGATTCCTACATTATTCATCAGTGCGGTGCCTGCCCACCTTCTTGTTCCACTGTGATGTGGTTAGCCTCCTTCATCACCTTCTTCATTTCAGCTACTTTATGTTTACAGCACAAGGTCTTAAGCAACAAAGTAGAGCAGCCTTCACAAAATATGACAACTAATTAATTAATGAATGAATCAGTGAATTAATCAGTGCAGCCATGGGCATGCAGGTTATGAAAAAAGACTTTAAGGCAAATAAACTGTCTCTTATTGGCCAATTTATTTTGCTGCACTCCACTTTTACTTCATCGACTGAGTGTAACTGTAATTGAATCTTAATACAATAAAATCATTTAATTACTACTAAATTAGTAGACTTCATCATTTAGCTATGTCTTAGGTACTTGACCAAAATAATCATCACTGAAGGAAACTGCCTAAATGATACAAGCAACACGTAAGCTGGGTACTGTTGTTGGCAGCTGAGGGCAATCTGACTTTAATTAATTAATTAAACTGGGTGGAGGCAAGCTGGGGTGTACTCAGGATTTTTGGAATCATATTCCAGCTTTCACAGTGTAAACCCACTTCCACCAAAACTTCATCAACCCAACCTAGAAAGCTGTTGTCTATAGCAAAAAAAAAAAAAAAAAAAAAAGAAAACATTCAGCTAATTGGAAACTCAGAAAAAAAATCTTCATAAAATATATAACCGTATTATATTCCATGGTAAATAGGCCAACATTAAAAATAAATAAATAAATAAATTCTAGAATGCTTCATTGCACAAGATTATTGAGGCTTCTTAATGAAAGTTTGAGGCATACATGTTTGTCCCATTCTTCACATAGGACTAGTAGTTGACATCTGGAGTCAGTGACCCTACATTTATTTGGCTGCCCAGAAAATCAAGTGCAAATGGTGATGTAGCCGCTGGTGCACTGGAAACACCAGTGTTTTATAATGTGGAGTTCCATGGCTCAAGATGGTGTGTTACTCTTGGTGATGTGTGTGTTATTTATACATCAAGGTTCATAGTTTCATAATAGGCTAACTGCTCTTACTTGCTATTTTAACCTTAGCTAAATTTCCTGTTTGGTGCTTGGAATTACCTTTTTTTGTTTAGTGTTTAGATTAGCCTTACCCATTCATGGACTATATTTATATTGTCTTTAGCGTCAGAAACTGGGATCATACCATAGATATTAAGAGAGTCCCCAATCATGGATTAAATCATCTAGAAGCTATCACTATCCATTGGTAGTACAGGGGGAGCCCAGGGGAAAATTTTGTATTACCCATTCATAGATCCAAGTTGCACTTGAATTTCGACATGGATGAGCTTTATTTTACTTGGATGAAGAGTCTCTCCCAAAACAATGGTATCGTCTTTGAGATATATCTGTTTCTCCAAACCATTCTATTTATGTTGCAGAACAGGTTTAGATCCCTGGAACAAGACTTTTTAGCTTCCTGGTGTGTAGTAGATCCATCAGTATTGGGTCAGGAGATGCCTTGCATGCCAGTCACAGGTCACTTCTTAGTATTCTGTAAGAAACTGAGCATAGTGACAAAACTTTGAGGTGGCTATGTAGGGCAAATTGTTGAGGCCTATTATCCTTTTTGTAATGTATCTCTATGGGCTTTCCAGTTGCAGCAAGTGTCTGGACAGATACATGCCAAAGGGGGTGTTATACTCGATTCTCGGCTGGGGTGCCTTCTGTGTGGAGTTTGCATGTTCTCCCTGTGTTCGCGTGGGTTTCCTCCGGGTACTCCGGTTTCCTCCCACATTCCAAAGACATGCATCTGGAGCATTTCTCCCCGGGCCTCCGCTGAAATCAGGCTCTGTGGAACCTAGTCGGACTTTCCCGGTCAACAAATGATAAATAAAATAAAAATAAATAAATAAATAAATAAAAAAATATTGGCCTTATGAGGGCTGAGTAAAAGGAGGCAATTACATCCTTGGACCTGGAAGCAATCCCTTTGTTAATAAGCTGTGCAATGCAGAAGAATTTCCTCACCATAGTGGATAAATGTTGGTCAAAAATTGGGTCACTACCCACCTACATTCTTAGATCCCAAATAACTGGGTCAACTCTTAGGGATGTATTATCAAAGTGGTAGCTCCCCAGTGCAGTCAACTTCCCAAACAATATGATAATGCATTGTCTGGCAATAGTTTTAAACCATGATTATATCACCAGCTATTTGTTTGGGTTAAGCCTTCCTACAGGATGGTTAAGTCTTCTGGGGATTCAATAACTGTATCTAGCTTGTAGTCATCTGCAGACCTGGTCATCCAGAACACCTTAGTATTGGCTTTAACTTCTGAGAAGTATGTGCCAGATAGGAGAGATCCCAGTACCAATCCCTGGGGGGAATTCCATTGGTGGCTGGTCTAATAGTGGAGGTAGATTCACCTATTTTGATCTTCAGCTTTCTATCTATGAGCCATCTGGAAATCCAGTGCTTGATAAAGGGGGTTATTCCTAGTGGGGTTTACCCTGCAGATTTTTCTGCAGAGGGACAGCTGCATCTATGCAGTTGTTTACATGCTGGTACAGTTTGGTGATGTATGCTTATGTGTATATCACAGAGTTTTTTGGGTTTAATGAGAATTTCAAGCTTGCCAATGAGTTACATAGCAGTAGAGAGTTTGTCTTAGAAAATTTTCTAAAGGAGCCATGGTCAGAGGGAAGCCTCTAGTTTCAGTTTTATTTTGAGGAAGACAGCTTTATGAGAGGATTTAACAAGTGATGATGATACACAAAGGATGATGCAAAATTATCTCATATTGATAAGGACAGCAGCTAAGATGTTGTTCCTCCTAGTAAGTATTTTTAATAATTGTTCCAGGGCATTGTATTTATATAGTCCAGGAATCTCTGCGCGTGCACACTTCTGATGGTGGTAAGTTTCCCAATCTATAGTTGGGTAGCTAAAATCACCTATGAAAATGATATTGGGTTTAGTGCTGAGAAACTCCAGCTTTTGCATATAGGCATTGTGGCTTTCTTGGGTCATAGAGGGAGTTCAACAGCTAGCTAATATGTCCACAAAAATCCAAGAAATACATGGAACTGGAACAGAAATCCAAGCAAAGAACAAACAACTGACCAGTAAGCCAAAGACCATTGGCTCTGAAGAAGTCTATGTTTAGACGAAAGCACTTAACCATGAATTGCAGTGGTTTTACCAATAAAAGATTGTTTCTTTCTACAACAACTGTGAACTGGAGTGGTTTCTACCATTGCTGGATTCATTTGCTGTGGTCTTTAGGTTCCTGGTCAGTTGTTTGTAGCTAGCTAATATATGGTAAGGAACCTTTCTGATGGTGATTTGAACATGGAGAAGCTCCAGGTTATCATGCTGCTTTTACAGCCTTGATGTGAGTCTCTCTTGAATGCAGATTGAGAACCTTCACCTTTTTTCCCCACCTGCACAATGGCTGGTCTAAAATTATAAAAGACATGGTAGCCCTGGGCAGACAGAGTTAAACCATGTC
Organism: Protopterus annectens; assembly: GCF_019279795.1. Taxonomy (NCBI): domain Eukaryota; kingdom Metazoa; phylum Chordata; order Ceratodontiformes; family Protopteridae; genus Protopterus; species Protopterus annectens. Next base: position 1,596,037,907 of record NC_056733.1, read on the forward strand.
TAAGACACTACACAGACATGTACGGTCTACAGTGTGAGGATGCCTTATAGGGAGTGGAGTGTTCTTGTTATTTACTTGTGTTTTACATTTCCCTCCTGCTTAATAGCATGATCTCTGTATTTATGTCATTATTTCCCACGTCTGTTCTTTTGTCATTCACTTATTAACTTATGCCAGTTTTTTTGTGCACACTGTAGGAGCTGTGTACATACTTGGTGCATGTATGTAAGGAGTTCTGTGAAAATGTAATCACTGTTGCCATCTTTAGGCATGGTGGCACAGCCACTGACATGAAAAGTATTTGACGTAGTCACTGAAATGCAGAGTCACAGACTCCTTAGGTAAACTAGTTTTGTAATAGTTGCACTTGATATGCTAGCTGCCAGAATGCAGGGTCAGTGATCCCATAGCAATAGCATAGCAAAGGTGGGGAGAAGAGTGCATCCACCCCAAGCGCAAAGTGTCAAAGTGTAAGGGGGTACAATCGACAAGTTCAGTAATGCACTTTCTTCATTATTTTTTACTGCACCTTTGTTTTCTTAACTTTTGCTCTTCACCTAAAGAGCTAAGTGAGTGTAGGTCTGCTGTAGGAAGCACTGCAGTGTAAGCTCAAGTCTTTTCTTTTGTTCTTCACTGAAGAGCTGTGGAGGGGAGTGTATTGACTGTAGGAAATAGGAAGCTGAATAGTACAAATGTACCAATCGTCTTGCTGCAGAGTAAGCTGACCTGATGGGGTGATCCTTATATTGGGAATGGACATTGGGTGCTAGATGAGCCAGTTACGGCTATGTTCCATAGGTGGACTTGCTGTGCTTGGTGAGCTGTGAGATACCTAGGTTGCTTTGCTCTTTCATTAGACTTCAAATAAATAATTTTAGAAAAATGTGCGCTGTGCTGCACATGCAATATGTGACGGAGAAAGCCAGCAGCCAGTCTGCCATTAAAACTAAATTACAATGCCTTTCCTGCCTACAGATTGCTAGTTGGTGCATCTTGTCCCCTGTGCTCTTCAGGATATAGTGCCTCAGCTCTTCAAGGACTTAAGCTTACTCTGTAGCAAGCAGTTGGTACATTTGTACCAACTGGCTTCCTTCTTGTTCTTGTCAGAGTGAAAAACAATGATTACTCAATATGGTGCTGCACTGTTTTCGGGAGTTTCTTCTTTTCTCAATGTTCTGCAACTGTGGATTTGGTATATGTAAGTTTAGGGGTATGGGAACTTGCCCCTATTTGGGAGATGCAGGGTTTTGTCCCTGCAAAATGTGCTTTTAGTCTGTAGCATTCCACTTACTAGCACAGACAACATTTTTTTTAAACAAGAAACCATCCATCCATCCATTCATCCTCAACTCATTTTTCTCATTTTGCACAAGTGGTCGGGGTGTCAGTTTCAACAGAGACAATCATCTTGAGCCAAGGCTTACATTGCCAGGTGGCAAGCCCTTCCATGGTAGTTTATCCGTACTACTCACTCGCACACACACTCACACCTAGGGCCAATTTAGAGTGTCCAATCCCCCTACTACATGTCTTTGGAATGTGGGAGTCTTTATTAAATTATCATGTATAACACAGGCCATGTTACATTTATATAAATGACAATAAACCATAGGTACACAATTATACATTGCAAACCGTGCAACACAACTGTACACATTATACATCAGTTTTACCATATCGAGTCACTGTTAGTCAACCATTACATAGCCCATTCATATCCTGCCTTCTTTTAAATCTCGTTCCTCCTCTGCATGTATTGATCTCACAGTTCCCATTTTTCCAATGTAATTTGCTCCTACCCTTTTCTAAATATCCCAGTCCCAGTTGTTTTATTTCTGTTTCTACATTCACTACTTCTAGTAAAGTTGGTTTAGACTTTGACTCCCATTTTCTAGTAATGGATTTTAAGACTCAGCAAGGCCTTACTATGTCTGGGCAATTTTGAGTTTGTATCATAGCTCAAAAAATCATTTCCCCAGCCACTCCAACTTGCTAACTCAGCATCTCTGACAGAGCAGTCTGCAGGGAATCTTTAAAGTCTACCAGTTCATTACACTCCCAGAAAATATGTTCCCAGTTACCTGTTTCTGCCCCATCACACCTCCAACATTTGCTGTCTACCTGAGGAAAATTCTTTGAAGTCTGCTTGGGGTATAAAAATACCTATTTAAGCGCTTCCAAGCAAAGATCTGAAATCTCCTAGATTTTGTTGCATATATGGGAGACATACATATATCCTCCCATTGTTTCTTTGTGACTTGTTTATCTAATCTCTCTTTCCAGTCCTTCCTAACCTCCTCTGATTGATTCTTATAGTTATCATGCAGTATTTTAAATCCTCTACTAATTATTCCTTTCTTAATGGAAACTTCTGTTCTAGATTCTACTAAAAACTCTGCCAGTGCTGGCCTTTCATTTAGGACCCCCTTATTTCTTTCTCTTTGCCTATACTCTGATATCAGTCCTTGATATGGAAGGCAGTCTTTAGCCTGCATTCCAAATATGTCCTTGGCATCTTCCCATTCTATTACCTTTCCGTCTGTTGTTATTTGCTTCAGTACATTGTTTCCTTTGCCAGTTTTCTCCAATACATTCCTGCCCCCTCCTGTTTGTCATCCCTATAGG
>NC_056733.1:1596045531-1596080531 GCF_019279795.1 Protopterus annectens
TTTACTATTAATGGTTTATAATATTGTAATAGTTAACTCTTATCCCCACTAGTGATGGTACTACTTAAGTGGTTTAGACTGAGAAGTTTTGAGAGCAGTTTGAAAGTAAAGATTAAGATTTTACAAATTATATTGGCAAAGCCTGATGTCTGAGGCATGTTTCTATTAATAGAATATTTAAAACCCGCTAGCTTTGTGCCCATTTGTCAGCTTTTCTAGATCTTTTCTCAGACTGTACCACCAATCCTCCATTGCTACACCTATCTGTGTGTTATCAGTGAAGAGCATAGCCCTCAACCTCTTAGCTCAAAAAATCTGGACAAAGCCAAAAATAATAGGTAGACAAAGGCCCCAAAATAAGGCAGACCTTAAACATTGCCCATGTACACTTAAAAAGTTGCTAGAATAACAGATTTTGCATCAGCATGCCTTTTCTGAAGGATATGAGGTTTGAAACTCAAATATGTGTCATTATTTAGTTTTCAGTTCTTAGTGATTTGCCAGAAAACCACAAATTTTGTGAGAAACAGATGAAAAATATGAGACGTTCTATGGTGAAGAGGCTGATTGTATTCTCTGCTGTCTCAGATATTTGTGAAAAGAAGTCCAAACAATTGGCGTCCAAGTGCTGAAATAAAACCAAATAATTAATAATAGCACAACGTTGCGAGTCCACAGAAACAGTTTATTCACACAAGAAATACAGGTTAAGAGTTTTCATCAAATAGTATGACTTCATCAGAACAAGTAGTTTGAAAATCTAAAAACTTAAATAATACCCAGCTTAAATTCACTGGTTGAAAAACTAACCAATCATATTTAAAACATACCAAGTCTAATAAATAATAAAATGCAAATGTTGAATAATTAATTAATTCATCAAGTACTTAAATCTTAAAAATACATATATACTGTACAGTGTACCTATGAAAAATCAAAATGAAAAAATGTAAAAATGTAAAAATGTAAGTATTACATATTTAAACTACTTCCATATAATCAAAATAAAATAAAAATTAAAAATTACTTCACTGACCAACAGGCCACTGGATTATATTAACTCTGCCTTCTCTTTCAATATAGGCATAATAGAAAGATGTTCGTTAATACCCGGTGGATGATCATCAGCTAATCTAAGTTGCCACATCAATTCTTTTTTATGCAACTTGTTTTGCCAATCACCACCCCTCACATCCACTGTAAAGAAATCCAGGATTCCAAACTTGAAACAACTGAAATTCTTACACAAAATACTATGTTTGTACAAAGCGTTAGTATTTTTTCCACTCTTCATGTCATAAAGATGCTCATATATCCTGTTCTTCAGCATCCTTTCTGTCTTTCCAACATAAAATGAAGAGCAAGAATTACACTTGGCAAGATATACTAATTTACTAGAACGACAGTTACCATTTTTCAAATAAATGTGACTTCTATTGGAATTGTTAATAATCATGTCAGGTTCAAGCATTATATATGAACAATAATGACATCTACCACAAGGCTTGCTACCATATGAATTTCTCTGCTTTTCATTAGAAATTCTGGTAACTTCCACCAAAGATTTAATATTGCTACCTACTTTGGTGGAAAAAATAGGTTTGTCACCAAGAATACGAATTATTTCAGGATTGGTTCTAAAAATGTTCCAATTCTTTACCAAAGTTGTTTTCACCTGGGAATACAGGGGACTAAACTGTACTACACATGCCTGTTGAAAATTAGTAGTATTCCTGGTGTTACCATAATTGATTGTATCACCAGGTTTATGATCACTACTACCCAATAAGGGTTTGTAAAAGGTACCCCATTTGTTAGCAACTTCTTCAAGTAATGGGTCAATAAAATGACCTGGGTAACCTCTCTCAAGAAACATGGTCCTTAAATTCTGGAATTCCAATATCACATCTTCCTTTGTGGTGGTCATTCTAGCTATTCTTACTGCCTGGCCCTTTACAATACTTATTTTTTGATGAATAGGGTGGTGACTAGTATAATGTAAATATGCATTGCAAAAAGTGTTTTTCGGTAGATTTTGGAATGAAAACTATTTCATTTTTTAAAAATCTGCACATCAAGAAAATGAATTTCCTGTTGATTGTATTGAAAAGTAAATTTTAAATAACTTGTAGTCTGGTTTATGTATTCCAAAAACTCTAAGATTCCTGCTACATCTCCTTTCCACACAATAAAAATATCACCCAAAAATCTACCGTAATATGCAATGCATGGAAGAAATTCCATACTAGATTGAAAAATGTATTTTTGTTCCCACCCTAATAGAACTAAGTTGGCATACAAAGGGGCAAAGGCAGCACCCATAGCAACTCCTTGCAATTGTTTGAAGTATTCACCACCAAAAAGTATGTAATTGTTCTCCAGAATCAAACTCATTAATTCACATAAAAGTAACACCTCATCAGATTTTAAAGAGGAATAAGAAAAAAGAATTTCCTCAAAAAAATGTAACCCTTCCATCTTAGGAATACAACAGAAAAGATCTTGTACGTCAATTGTAAGAAAGCAACAATCAGTCAACCAGAGGTCTTGCTTGATTTGACCCAAAAAGTCCCATAAGTCTTTTAACAAGTGTGGAAATTTGTTAATAATATGTTTCAATTTTCTATCCACATATACCACTAGGTTATGTGTCTTAGAACCTGCGGCAGTGACTATGGGTCTAAATGGTGGCTTTTTGGGATTTTTGTGCACCTTCGGAATCACAAAAATGGTGGGTATCCTGGGAAATTTGTTTAATAGGAAATTGTATTCTTCTTTGGAAATTCTCTGATCTATCAAATATTCATATAAGTAACTATCTAATCTACGATAAGAAATGTTGATTTCATTTTTAGAGCATAAAGAATATCTGCCCTCCTGAAATAGTATATTTTGCATGTCATTATTGTATTCTTCTGCACTGTAGATAACCACCCCTCCCCCTTTATCAGGTGTCATGATTCTTATGTCGTTATTTTTTCTAAGACTCTCCAGGAGGTTTTTTTCATCAATATTCAAATTGTTGAACACCCCCCCCCCCAAGTCTTGTATAGATCTTCTTTAACTAGTTTCTCATATGCCGCAATAAGGGGGCGTAGGGGGGGGATTAAACATACTACTTTTCTTTGATACTTTGTTTGATTCACCTTTGCTTATTTTATCTGACAGAATGAGGTTCAAATTTAACTTCCTTAAATACAGCTGTAAATCAGTCATAACTGAAGCTATATCTGGCACGTGAGTAGGAACAAACTTGAACCCCTTTGAAAATAAGGAAAATAAATCTTTGGTGATATGAAAATTTGAATAATTGTATATGTTAAAACCATCCAAACTTTATTTATTATTATCAACACTCTGAATCTGTACTATACCATCTACCATTGGTTGTAGTTGTAATTCTGCTTCACAACCCTGCTGTAGGTCTTGTTTGTCCCTTGTCTGCATTTGGCTATTCTTTCTGAGCGTCGGAGAATGGAAAAATCCTGCATGTCAATCAGTCATTCAGACTCATTTTCACCATGATTGATATCATCTGTTTCAACCTCCGTATTCAAACTAGGTCTAGGTCTATTCTCCACTCCACCAGAACCATACTTATCCTGTTGCTGCATACAAAAAAACAATTTATCAGTTGGGTAGACCTTACCCTGCTTGTATTGTTTGTTGTCCCTTTCCATCTTTTTAACTTTTTTCTTAAATATATTATCGCATTTTTGGTCCACCCTACTGATAATCTTATAGTACAAATTTTCATACTGTGAAAATAATAAATCAGTATTGATTTTTTCATTTAGTATATTCACTTCTTCCCTTAAAGTATTAATCATAGACTCATAAACAACCACAGTTTTAGCCAACAGTTCTAATCCCCACTTATCAAACATTTCAGAAAAATTCTTTACAATCCCATTGTCATAATAGATACCATAAGGAAACTTAAAAACCCTTAACCTCGCAACGTTGTGCTATTATTAGTTATTTGTGAAAAGAAGACAGACCAAAGAGTACTGGGCTGGGGACTGAATACTGCAGTAACTATCCTTACTCCTGACATTACGCAAATAACAATTATGTATATACAAAATACCCTTGTTCACAGCCCTGAGAGTGGACCTTTTTTGGTGTCAACTTCAGGTCTAAATGGTGGTTTCACCTTGGGCATCAATTAACCTAGCTACAGCTCTGCTTAAAATGTCCATCTCTTCTTTTTTGATCCCTTCTGTCAACACACTTTCAGCTTGCACCTTTGCTACCTTTCATAGGTTCATAGGTTCATAGGTTCATACTAGGCTATCTGCCCTAGGGCATTTATAAGCCTAGCCAGAGTGTGTTTGGCTTTTGCCACCCATTTTAAATTAATTTTGCTATGCCTTTTTTTGAGGTTAGTATACTGTGCCTCTGTCTAACAGTGACACAGAAGTGATAGCCGGGGTAAACCTACGATCTCCCATCCACTCATCAAGATTCCTCTTGAAGAGAGTCAATGTGGGACTCTGCCTAACCTGGACTGGGATTTTATTCCAGAGTGAAGGGAGCCTCTGGGTTATGAATCTGTCCCTCCAGCATGTCCTATTTATTTCAGTGCTGAGGTTCAAGTCTCTCGAGCGCGTAGCTCAATGGGATTTGGATTTTCTGAGGTGCAGCATGTCCATTAATTCCGGGTTGGACATGGCTTTATACGCCAGGCACAGATCGCCTCTGAGCAGGCGGTATGCCACTGAGTAGAGCTGAAGTTTCTTTAACCGGGCAGCATATGGCATCTGTTTGAGCCCTTTGAACCTCTTGGTGAGGTACTTTTGGGGTCTTTCCAGTTGCTGCAGGTGTCTGGTAAGGTACATCCCAAAAGGGGCATTGTACTCAATTATGGGCCTGATGAGGGATGAGTAAAGAGGTACAATGACCTCCCCTGATCTAGATGTGAATCCCTTCATGATTAGGTGGGCTATATAAAATGTTTTTCTAACCACTTTGGCCACGTGGTTGTCAAATGAGAGATTGCTATCAACTTGGGTCCCCAGGTCCCTAATGACTTCTTCTGTACTTAATGGATTACCACCTATGTGGTAATTTGTGGGCACTTTGTTTTTGCCAAAGGGGATGACTATACACTTTTTGGCGTTTAGCTTGAGGCCATGGCTCTGGCACCAGTTGTCTGTTTCTATGAGGCCCTTTTGGAGGATGCTTGTGTCGGCTGGAGAGTTGATTATGGCACCCAGTTTGCAGTCATCTGCGAACTTGGTCAGCCACAGTCCTTCCGTGTTGGCCTGTACCGAGAAATATATACCGAACAAGAGAGGTCCCAGGACTGAGCCTTGTGGGACGCCACTTGTAACTGGTTTGGAGTCTGACATGGCTCCAGCAATTCTAACCATGTGGGTTCTTTCCTTGAGCCAGTTTGCAACCCATCTAGTGACATAGGGGTTTATATTTAAGCTGGTGAGCTTATCTATAATGCCCGAGTGGGGTATTGTATCGAAGGCTTTTGCGAGGTCCAGGTAGGCTGTGTGGACCACCTTCCCTCGTCAATGGCCTTGGTGACTGTTTCAAAGAAATCGACCAGGTTTAAGAGGCAGGATCTGCCCTTAACAAAGCCAAACTGGGTAGGATCCAGTGTCTGTAGGTCCCCAATATCTTTATTTATGAGGTCCATGATGATCCTTTCCATAGCTTTGCAGACCAAGCTAGTCAGGCTTATGGGGCGATAGTTTCCAGGATCCGTTGAGGCACCACCTTTGTGGAGAGGGACCACTGTTGCTGTACGCCACTCTTTGGGTACATATCCTGTAGTAAGGCTAAGATTAAACAGTAGTTTTATGTTTGGGTTTAGCTCTTCTTGGAGTTCATGTAGGACGCAGCCCGGGACACCATCTGGTCCCATTGATGCTGTGTTTTTTGCTTTGGAGAGGGCGGCTCTTACCTGAGCATCTGAGATGTCAGGGGGGCAGCACTCTGTTGGGATAGATATTTGCCCTTTTGGTGGGGAGAGGGGGGAGAAGTTTGCACTGAACCTGTCAACTAGGATGTTGGCAATGTCTGTGGGCTCGGTGTATTTTTTGTCATTTTGGACTTATTCTGAGCATATCTGGGAATTTCCACCCAGGTTCCTAACATAACTAAAGAAAGCCTTGTGATTATCCTTAGTGTCCTGTGCAATTTTTCTCTCGAAGTTGGCCTTAGATGATTTTATGAGTGCCCGTAGTTTTTTGCTAATACTGATCAGAGATGCCTTCCCTTTTTGGGATTTTGCTCTATCATGTAGTAGCTTCCTCCTTCTATTGTATAGTTTGTTTATGGCTGGGGTCCACCAGACAGGACATCTGCCTTTGGAGGATTGGGTCTTGGTTTTATTTGGAATTGCATGATCCATGCATTCCTGAAGGTGCTCATAGAATGCGTTTATAAAGGATTCTGCAGTCTGGGCCATATTTTCCACAGGCCCGGGGGCATTGAAGGATTTCACTCGGTTTTGAGGCATGTGAAATTTGCTTTAGAGAAGTTTTTCACTGTGGTTTTCTGGGCAGGGGGTGGGGTCGGGATGTGAATATCCAGTGAGATTAGTTTATGGTCTGATCTTACCAGTGAGGGATACACTTCTGGTCTGGAGCATAGTGTCCCCATGTTGGTGATGATTAGGTCCAGTATGGTTTCCCCTCTTGTGGGAGTGGTAACAAGTTGTTCCATAGCATTTGAGTTTATAAATTCTAGGAACCTTTGGGCTAGGGTGTTGGAGCTAGAGTAATGCTCCCAGTCTATGTTTGGGTAGTTGAAGTCACCCAATATAATGGTGTTTGGAGAGACCTTCATATTTTCCAGTATTCTCAGGAAGGCCAAGTGGGGTTCCTGTGTTTGGGAGGGTGGTCTGTAGCAGGCTATAAACTGGAAGGCAGTTTTACCCACAGTTATTTGCACATGGATAGTCTCTGATGCTTCGTGCTGTGCCACCAACCTGGAGGTGTGGGTATCTTTGACGAATATTGATACTCCCCCTCCTTTTGTGGTTCGGTCCAAGTTTTGGGGCCGAAAAGCATAGTATGAGGTATAACCTGGTAGTGCTGGGGTGCTCTTGGGAGCCTTGAACCAGGTTTCTGTTACTGCACAGATATCACTGTTCTCCATGCTAAGGAGAGTTTTGAGTGCATGCATCTTGAGGTTTAGACTTCTGGCGTTCAGTAGCATTACTCTTAGTTTCTTATCCCTTGTGATACCTATGGAGGTGGGTTTGTCTTTTAAGCCTTGCCTAAAAAAGGCACTATGGGGGTAGCAAGAGCCTTTGCCAATATCCGAAAGCCCAGGGGTGATAGGTGCAAGCCGTCCCTAGCGAAGCATCGTGGCTTGTCGAGCATGTCATCCCAGGCTGACAGGCATTGGATCCCCTTTGAATGACACCAACACTTAAGCCAATTGTTGAAATTGATCATCTTGTCTTCATATTGTGGCATCATTCTTGGTGAGGGTAAGATGCTACTCAAGGTCAGGGTCATACCGGCCTGGGCTACATGCTCAGAGAGCTCCTCTATGTCTCTTTTCATGTACCACCTTTGCTGCTCTTCTGCTAGCCTCCTTGCATTGAGCTTTTTCCATTACCACACCTCTTCCTTTCTTCTTTATGGCCTGTCTTTTTCCTGATGGCTAGGCTCATATTAGTTCTTGGGAATGAGGGATGGTGACTTTGATGGGATGAAGTTTCCTAGATGGCCTTAATAGGTTTTCAGTATGCAGAGTTTACCTCATTCTACTATTGTACCATTACACACCATACCTTTACATACTAGGAAAATCAAGCTCTATTTCCTGTTTTTTCTTTTTCAGTGTTCACCATGTGAGGATTCTGTCCTCATAACAATCTATATAACTATTCTAACTCCAAGGTCATCATTTTCTCTGCAAAAGGGCATGATTACTATAGGAATTTTCTTGGGTAGAACTTGCCCACTCGAAGAAATTGTCTTTAAACTTCCTGTAATTTGATAAATCTGAATAAAATATTTCTGTAAAAAGAATGGGTGTCACATTGTAGTGTATTTCTCATCACTTATCATAGCAATGGCAGTAATGTTGTAGCATATTCTTCCTGAGAGCGGTGATATTTTCTCACCGCACATTAAGCAAGCCAGAAGTTTTCAGACATATGGCAGTAATACTGATAAGAAAAAACAAATAAATCACTGAGAGCAGCCAAATGGAGCATGAGCCGAAGTAGAGTTTATTCAAACCAAAAACAGAGGTACGTGCTGTGATGAATGCTACACAGTAAAACTGGCGTTTTCGTAAAAACCTTCATCAATACTGATAAGAAACAAAGTATTTGTGGAACAACTGTATTTCTGTCTCTAATGATAGCATGTTGTGCTTTTCACAGTTCTCACCCATTTTGATGTAAATGAATTTGAGTTTTTTTTTCTGCTTTGCATTAGTAATGTAATGCTCTGGCAGAAGTCTTACATAAAGTATTTACTGTGAATCAGAAGAACATTTTTTGTCATAAGTGTGCTATGCTTTAGCAGGGGGTGCTCTGTCATCATTTTTAAGCCTTCATCTATGCTACTGATTGATTTGGCTTTATCACAAGATGATGTACAGTCTGGATTTGATTAGCTACCCTGGTGCTAAAGGTCAATCCAAGATGAAAACGGTATAAGCAGCAGATAGCCAGCTTGCTTTTTTGGAAGGACAAGAATTATTTTCTGCCACAGAGGTTAGTTTTAATACTCAAGAGCAATGAGTGAGATATGAATCTTTACTTACAAGTGTGTCATTCACAGTAAACACTTAAGTGGCTATGTATCTATTAGCTATGCAGATGATGGGTTCAGAAAGGTTATAGAAAAAGTCCTCTCCATTATGGAAGCTTTAGGTTTCTGGCTCCCCACCTTCCCTACTTAAGGGAACTAAAGGATACCTAGCATGCTATAGACTGACCAGTAGAACATGACGCCATTTTGGAGGTGACCAAAATATTACAAAATAAACTAGTGATTGTAAACACCTGTCAGACAGCTGTCATTCTGCATGTAGTAGCATGGTGTGCTTTGGCTCTATTCTAACCTGTTATGCTTGTGCATGCATACAATGGCAGCATGCTGGCTGTTGGGACTATAAGATGCTTTTGTTTTTCTACTTTTTGTTTATTTAACTTTGTGAACAGGTTTCTCACTAAATATTTGGTTATATGTTAGATTGACATACTTATTTTGTGGGTCAGTTTTGATGACATGATTTTACTAGTTTTCCCAGTTTGCTGGATTGTCCAGATTCTACCTAAAAATAGCCAGTACAGATTTTCCTGGCACCCTACTTCAACTCAGTTCTAAATCACCAGTTACAGCTTCTGATTTAAACTGCAGTCGGTGAGAGCACTCATTTGGTGATGGTCTGTAAGCTAGCATTAATGCAACTGCCAGCAATGTTCCTTTTGCTTTCTTTAACTCCAGTGGTACTCTACAATGTTCATTTGCTGTTTAATATATCTGCTTAAAGGAATTTAAAGCCAATGTATTGCCTGTTTAAAACAGTTATCAGCAGCTTCCAGCTTTGTCATAACTTAAAGCATCAACATCACTGGAAACTTTAAAGCAGTTGCAACAGTATCAATTTATAGCATTAAAATCTATGACTTATGCAAAGCATTTCTGTGTCTCAAATTAAAACTGAAACATCCCTAGTCTGTTGAGCATTTGGCTGCTGAAGTGCTTTTTTGTATAACATTCCTGAACTTTACAAACTTACAGTTTGGTGATATCATAGCAACAATAATACCTTGGTAGCTGCTACTGTATTACTTGCCAGTATTCCAGGAGGAATTAACATCCGTCAGTGTTGCACCAAAGCACCTGGGGTGTGCTTGTCTACTACCATTTGCTGACTGCAATGACTCTGCCTTTGACTATTTGACTTTTTGCTGCATTTTCTTTTGCTTCTAAGGTAAACTTGTTGTACTACTACTACTGCTGGAACACCATCCATGGAGATGGTGGCTAGAATTTCAGGTTGGTGTATTGGTGATCCTTGAACTGGTTTTCTGCTGATCCTGTCATTGTGACTTGCATCATTGGATTTATTAACTTACATGCATGCTTGGTTTTGAGATAATGTCCTTGGACTACTGTCTACTTTACTTTGTCTTATTAACCTTGTAATTGTCAACTGTCAGTTCTTGCTTTTCTGTATAATCTTTCTGCTGTATGTGTCTTGGACACTAACTTGGACCAAGTGTGGTGCATCTGTGGATGTGTTGGGCAGACTATCAATTTTATGTCTCAATAATGGCTAAGTATCATGAATTTTACATAATCATAAACAATACGTTACTAGTGTATCCTCAGAACCTTACTAAACTGTGTATTTACCTGTGCCCAGTTTGACTGCATTTTACTTAACTTCTGATGACTGTTTCAGTTCAACACTATTTGACTGCACCATCATTCTACTAAACTGGTTGTTGAGATTCTTTAGTTCACAGGGCTATTGCCCAGCCTGTTATTGATGAAAGCCTGACTTTCTCATAATTTCCACTGTTACATGAGTTTCTAGACCTGTTAATATCATGCTGACCATGATTCTTCAAAGTCTTTTGTTATTGGATCTGTAAGACCTTCATTTTATCTGGAATTTCAAGTTGTTTTGTACATTTTTACTTAACTATTCCATTGTGTGTGTATATATATATATATTTTTTTTCTTCTTCTTTTTTTACTTTTTCATAGTTTCACAGTTTTCAGTTTTTCATTTTACTTTAGTACATTAAACATTTATCAGCCATGGTGGTGCAGCGGCAGCATTGTTGCCTCACAGCAAGAGGTTCTCCCATTCGATTCTCGGCTGGAGTGCCTTCTGTGTGGAGTCTGCATGTATTCCCCGCGGTCGAGTGGCATTCAAAAGACATGCGTAAATGGGCATGCCTTCATTCAAGGTTGGGCGTCGGGCTGGCAACTCAGCACCATAAAAATCTACTGCCAATCATTAGTGGACCAAAGTTCCGCTGTGGCAACCCCTAACCAGGAAAAGCTGAAAAGACAAACTCAGTTTAACATGCTGACTTCACAAGCTGTCTGCACTGTAAAAGTTACATTTTATATGTTACTTGAAATTGTCAGTATCTAGTGCACATGAAAAGATACATATTACTTTTTGCAACATGTTATCTTTGCAGTAACCTCACACTCTGTACAAACTCACTTGGTAACTGATAGCTATTCATTTAAAATATCAGTTTAAATATTAAATGTGCCCTTGAAATGCTATTGACATTTTGACAGAATATAATCTGAACTGTAAAATGAATGACTTGAAAGAAGTAATGCATAGGATTTCAAAGACAGTTCTTGACACTACAGTAAAAGTAAAACTATATATTCACAAGGAAGTATTGAAATGTTTTAGTCTTCCAGTTAAAATAACTTACTTTCAACATTATGCGATATCAGAAAGTTTGAAGAGCTAGGAAATTACTATTATTTGTTTTTATTATGATTATTAGACAGATGTAAAACTCTGCTTTGTTTAATGAATTGTGACATATGTTTATGAGGAAAAGTGGACTCAGTTACTCACATTGGACTACCCATTCCTGGAAACTCAACTGAAATGTCTCCAAATTACTTGTGAATTTAAATGAAACTGCCTGATTAATAAGCATAACTTAATTTAATAACCTGAATCCATAAGCTATCTGCTCTATATATGCTACATTATATATGTCACTTGCATATGACAGTCTCTAGAGCACACAAAAAATACATATTATTTTTGCAACATGCTATATTTGCACTAACCATACATTCTAAACTAACTCAGTTGGCAACTGATAAGTTATTTATTTGAAACATCAGTCTAAATATTAATTGTGCCCTTGAAATATTGTTGCCATTTTGACAAAACAAAACCTGAATTGAAAAAGGAATGATTTGAAGAAGTGAAATATTGTACAGATTTCAAAGACAGCTATTGACACTACAATATAAGTAGAAATGTATACATGCAAGGAAAAATTGAAATGCTTAATACTTTTAGTTAAAATAGTTTATTATTAACTTTTTGCTTTATCAGAAAATTTAAAGAGCTAGGAAATTATTTCTAATTTGTCTTTATAATGTTTACTAAAGTGATGTTAGTCACTGACTTGTTTAATGGATTGCAAGTCATGTACAAGATGGACTACTGAATGTTATTTCTGTTTACCTATGTTTGCTGAATTTTTTTATTAGTACTGATTTAAAACAAGGGAAAGAAAGGGAAGGGAAATCTCTGTTTTTGGTCAATGGAGGAGAGGCTTAAGATTATTCTAACTGCCCCGAGAACTCTCTAAGATGCTCTAAATACTATTTGATTAATACTTACCTAAGGTAAGTCTTGATTACCATATAGGTACCTTCACATTCATTCTAGACCTGATGTGATTACCCATTCTGGAAGCAGGAGGTGCCCTATGCAGGATGGGAATTGTCAGGATGATCATAGTTCATTCTTAGACTCTGCTTTGTAAATCTATAAATATGTAAAAGCACTGCACACTAGAATGTAGGGCACCTCCTCTGAGTCAGGATACCACTGATAAGCCATGTCTTTTCATAAGTGTAAGTTGAAGTTAATGATTTGAAGAGTGGGAAAGTAAAGGAAGACAGTACACCTACAGTAAATTCATATTTCATTGGTAATCACTCTTTGTCTCCTGCAGTGTCCTTTTAGTCAAATTATTTTAGTAATAATCTATTTGTTGTTGGCTTATTTAGTGTATGCTCCTCTGTTGCATTTAATTTATCCAAAATGATCAAAATGACATATCTGACATGCTTGGGATCTCTTAAGGGTAACTAAATATTGGATATTTTCTAAGTCAACATAATAATTGTTTACACTACTAACATTCCATCCTGATATATAAAATCCTATAGAACAATAATAGAATAATATAGAATTTCATATCTTTCATATTCTCCATATAATAATTTAACATATGGAGCTCAGTTGATATTGTTGGTTAAAGGTATTCATATTTCATTGGTAATCACTCTTTGTCTCCTGCAGTGTTTTTTTTTAGTCAATTTATTTAGTAATAATCTATTTGTTGTTGGCTTATTTAGTGTATCCTCCTCTGTTAATTTTTATATCCAAAAAAAAAAAAATGACAGAGATATTTTCTAAGTCAACATAATAATTGTTTACACTACTAACATTCCATCCTGATATATAAAATCCTATAGAACAATAATAGAATAATATAGAATTTCATATATTTCATATTCTCCATATAATAATTTAACATATGGAGCTCAGTTGATATTGTTGGTTAAAGGTATGAGTGATAATCCTATAGATCTATCTTTATCTATTGGATTAGGAATGACTTTCATTCCATGTTTAACGGAAATTCATATTTACTTGTATTTGATACTTTAGAATTAATGTTTTATAGAAGTAGTTTTTTAAAGCCTGACCAGAATTTTACCCTACTTGTATTTAAAGAAGAAAGAACATTAAATTACACTCCCAAATTTACACACATAAAAATAACATTCAGTGTTATCAGAACATATGGTATAACTGTTATAATCAAAATAAAAAAAAGAAGCAAAAAGTTTCTTCCAACAATAACTTGAAATGGATTTAACATTCTTATCATTAAATACTAATGGCTTAAATAATGCAAATAAAAGATCAAACTTACTAAAATATTTAAAACTAAATAAGACACAGGTAGTATTTCTCTAGGAAACACATTTTAAGGCTAATGGTAGCTTTATTTGGAACCCTAAGGACTATACAGTCTTAGCTCAATCCTCCTATAGAACAAATACAAAAGGAGTATCAATTCTGTGGAAGAAACACATAATCACTCCAAATGTTATTTATTAATATGAAGACAAAGAAGGTCTACGAGCATTTGTTATAATTTAATTTAATAACAGAATATGGACCTTAGCTAATTTATATTGGTTGCCAGGAACTGGAGCATGAATGGTTAATAAATGCCTAGATTTTATTTCCAACAATTATAAAGGAAATCTTATACTCGGAGGAGACTTTAGTTGTACCTTAGAAGCTTTTGAAACCACCAAGAAGTCTTTTCGCATAGCAACTATTTCAAAATCCTTAAAAAGATGGATTGATTCATTTAATTTAATAGACACTTTTAAAGTAAAAGATTATAAATCCTTATTATTTTCCCATAAAGACTATAGATTTGGAACACAAACCAGAATAGACAAATTATTCGTAGTTCAAGATTTACAAACAAAAATCCTCAACTTCTCAATAGTTCCATGCTCCTTCTCAGATCATGACTCTCTGATAATGAAGCTCCAAACAGAGTTTAAACCTTTAACCCTCTCAACTAGAATTCCATCATATATCATGAAAATTAAAGAATTTAGACCCTGGATGTTGTCAGAACTGCAATTATTTTTTGAAATTGATAATACAACAGAAATCAGTAGAGTCATGGTTTGGGACTCATTAAAAGCTTATTTATTTGATCAGACCCTTAGCAGGTACAAAAACAAAGTTAGAGAGTGGGAAATTAAATCATTAGACTTGCAAACCAGACTCTTGACAGCAAAATCTAATAAAATCAGAATTGTCCAGAAGTCAAAAAAGAAATAGAGGAATTAAATAAAAAAAATAATGAAATTCTAACACGCAAAACTTGTCTAGCCTTGGAAAAATTAAAAATAAACTCATTAGCCACCTCCCCCAGATATCTACATCACTTATCTACAAGAATTAAAATACAATCTAAAGCAAATAACATTGGTAGTATATATCATGAAAAGAAAGGAGAAAAATATCAGATATAGGCGACAACCTTGAAGCATTTTGGTTCCATCATATGGAACACTTAAAAAAAGAAGATTTAGATACCAACCAAATAAACTTAGATACAAACCTTATCAAAATAAAAATAATCCCAAAAACTTAAAACTAGACCTGCAAAAACCTATATCCTACAAAGAAATTATTGACAAGATAAAAGAAAGTAAATCTAACAAAGCTCCATGGATAGACGGTATAATTACAGAAATTTACAAACTCTTCCCTTCAAAGTAATCTCCCTTTTTCATAAAACTTTGCTAGAAGTCTAGTCAGAAGCAAAAACACCACCCTCATGGAAATATTCTCTCATAACACCAATTCTAAAAGATAATAAACCATCAGACCTTTGATTACAAAATATTCATGCCAATCCTAGCTTACAGAATGAAAATCCCACTTTTAAAGACAATTAATAATGATCAAACTGGATTTTTATATAACAGGAACACACATGATAATATTATAAGGATACTTACTATTATTGATTATGTGAATAAAAAAGATAAACACTTGTAATCAGATTAGACATAGAAAAAGCCTTTGCTTCCCTTAACTGGGAATATCTATTTAAAACTTTAGCATTATTTGAATTTCCTCCTCCCTTCTTATTACTAAAAAACATAAATATTAATAACTTAGCCTGCATTAAATTAGGTCCTCTCACCTCAGAGTATATCCATATAATGAAAGGTGCTAACAAGGATGCCCACTTTCTCCTGTTTTATTTGCTTTTATATAGAAATACTTGCAGAAAATATATGCAATAATAAAAATAAAAGGAATAGAAGTCTATGACCAGTAAATATCTAAAATAATGCTTTTTGCTGATGATATTTTATTAACCCTATCAAACTCCAGAGAGTCATTAGGAGAGTTAGAAGAAGTAATGGAGACATTTTATAAGATTTCAGGTCTACATTTTAATAGATCAAAATCAAAATTTCTATTTTTAAATAAGAAAAAAGAACTACAAGGTACAGATAAATCCATCATAGGAAAACAAGAACTTATGCTAAATTATTTAGTGTTATGCAAAAATATAAACAGAACAATATTAATAAATTATAAAAACCTTATTGAAGCAATAAATATATATATAGAAAAGTGGAACAAAATTATATTAACTTTTGAAGACAGATTGCAATTAATAAAAATGGTCTTATTGCGAAAAATACTATATGTAGCATTAGCAATACAGTTAATTCCTGAAAGATGCATTCTTAAAGAAATAAACTCATGTTTAATAAAATGTTTGTGGTATCCCAAAAAGAATAGAGTAGATCTAACTCATCATAACTACGTTTTCTAATAAGTCCAGATATGGGTGATTGATGAATATTTGGAGAGCCTGATATGAATGAATACTGGTTTTGAGAGTCTGTCGTTCCTGGATTAATGAATGAGATCTGGTTTTAAATGTCTTAGAGCGGAAGGTTACTTGACAACTGCTTTCAGTTTGTCTGAGGGACTTACTGTTATTCTCTCAGTTTGAATTGTTTTTGAGAGGCACTTTTATTTCTTTGAATCATGCAGATGATATGGTGTGGTCTATCTTTAATTAAATGGTTTCGTTGGTTTTTTTTAAATATTAATAATTTTTAATTAATTATTGTTATATATTATATCAGAGGAATATATAATTATAACATTATTGAATGCAATGTGTAGAATATTGCATTTGCATTATAAGTGTGGTAACTAATTGCAAGCTAGTACTGACTAGCCTCAACTCAAGACCATTGCCCTTTTAAATATAACACAAGTTGTCTTAATTGCTATCTAATTGTGCTTTGATTATCTGGTTTTCCCCCTAAGCCAAGTATAAAGATGGTTCATTTGTTTCGTTTCTTTTACACCTGATGTTTTATGTAACAATAAAGAAAGTTCTACTTGAGTATCCCAAAAAGAATAGAGTAGATCTAACTCATCATATTAGACCCTGGAAACAAGGAGGATTGAAATTCCCAGGAATAGAAACATATATAAAAGCATATGTGCTGAAAACTACAATAGACTGGATAAACCCAAATTATTTTGTCAACTGGAAAGAATTAGCAATGGCTATATTAAGAAATGAAATGAATCTGTTAGAAAAATGTTAATAGTAGACAAATCAAACAAACCCTGGTACATACTATGCATAAGTATACAATATAATATGTATGCTTCTTCAAGCTTTTACAAAATAAACACAGCATAGATGTTCAAATACTGCTACAAAGCAACAATTGGTTTTACTTCAATAATGACATCATCACTAAACCAACAAACAGTCAATATTCATCTGTGTATATTAATTAAATAAATATTAAAACATCAAAAACAAACATAAAAGCTCAGTTCATAAAATAAAAATTTGCACACTGCACTAAATGCACTTTATGCTAGATAAACAAACAAACAAAAAAAAAAAAAATGTAAAAGCACCTCATAATAATAAAAAAACTCAATGAAACCGAACTTAAATGTGTGGTGTAGCCCTGCAGTTTTATTTTTTTACCAGGGCATTAACTTCATGTCTAAAGAAAACTTAGGCTCTCTCCTACTATATCTTTTATGTCGCATCCCAAGAGGTGTGCCCCCCATGTCAATGTATCAACTTTTTTTAATGGATGGTGTATCTAGTAAAAAAAACATGGGTTAAGAGACAGCCTACTACTTCATCTAATAGTAATAGTTGGTTTATTTTATTATCGAGAGTCATTAGTTGTGAAAAAAAAAAAAACCCCCTGGTAGTTCTAAGAGACTTAGTTTCTGAGTACCTTTTACAAGTACTAACTGACCACTTCTATATTTCCATATTTCCTAACATCATCTAGCCCCATCATGTCTTTCATTTCTTTCCTTTTCAGAGCTCATGGGAAACTAATATGGTTGGGATGAAGTGTTGGTGCCCCTGATAAACATAAATAACTGCAGGCAACTAACCACACACATTACACCACACATTTAAGTTGCTTACCTTAATGGTGCTTTCAGACTAAATAACCTTTTATTGATTTGTGTTTTACTATATGTTTTATGACTTTTAGATATGAATTTATTTCAGAGAAAAAATTTTTTAATATATATATATTTTTTTATATATATATGTAGTAGTTGAGATCTTCTCAACGCTTGTGGACTTGAGTTGGAGTTATGTTTATAGTTGAGTTTATCAGGCAGAAAAGTGCATTTAGTGTGCAAATGTTATTTTATGAAACTGAGGTAATCACAAAAATCATCATTTTGAAATCCCCAACTTCAATTATTTTAAATTTATTGGCCCATCCTACAGTTATTCATAGTACAAAATACCATCCCTGTGACTAGCACTTTTAGCAATACCTGCTGGAAACACTAGGAAGCCTACTCATACAACAAAACTCAAACCTCCTCCTTTGTCTCTTGTTAACAAAAGGAAACTAATAGTAGGCAGCCTAGGCATAATTGCAAAAAACAGCTCCATACTACTTTCCTAAAAAAAAAAAAAAAAAAAAAAATGACCAGGCATCAGCATCTCAAAGGGTCAGCTTCTCCACCCCTTCCTGTGGGGTGCATACTAGGCAATGCAGCAATTGCCTCATGCAGGTACCTCACAACCACAGACAACCCTCCTCTCCTACCACCCAACACTACACTTTGTGAGAGATGCGCATAAAAAATGCTAGCAAAACAACAAAACCACCACCGTAAACAGGTACAAAGCATCAAAATCAGTACGTATGCTCAATGCTGCTAGAAGTCTAAAAACAAAAAAACTCTCTCTCTCTCCTACTCCTAAAAATGGAGAACATTGATATCTGTGCAGTAACTGAGACCTGGTTCAAAGCTCCAGAGAGCACCCCTGCGATACCAGACTACAACTCATACCACACTTTTCAGCCCCCAAACAAGGACCCGAACCACTAAGGTGGAGGTGTGTCATTATTGGGATACATACCCAGCCTAGAGGCTGGTTACAATGTGTCTGGTGAAATTTGTCTGTGCACTAAACACTAGGTAAGACTGCAATCCAAATTGCTACAGATCCCCCACCATACCCCCAGATTCTCACTACACCTTTCTAAACATACTGGAAAATATTAGATAAGAACCAAACACCCTAATACTGGGTGATTTAACACTGCCATTAACTGGGAAAAAAACTCACTCATGTCCCAACACCTATAGCGGTTCTTGGTTCTCATAAATTCCAATTCCAAATCACAACTAAAATCATAGTCCACCAGGGCTCCAATATCCTAGAATATCCTAGACCTGGTCATTATGGATCAATACTCCATCATACCCTACACCCCCCTCTCTCAGTCAGGGTCTGACCATGGCTAATCCACATCCACATCCACCCCCCACCCCACCCCAGTAGAAACTGCCATAAAAAAAAAGCTTCGCCAGCTTCACTTCTCCAAAGCCAACTTCAGACAAACTTCATGACACCCATTACTGAGGATTCTGACTGAAACTCACATCCACTCATGCATGAATCGTAGCCATCCCAAATAGAACCAAAATGCTATCCAAAATTATTTGTTTGTTCATCATATCTGTGCAGCACACATTTATCGATACAATTTAATATAACAAAACCTTCTAAAACAACACTGATTAATCATTACATTAGTTCCTTTAGGGAATTATCAATGCAAACATAGATCCAAAAATTTGGTTTGACCTTTTAACCCCATTTACCATCACTAAGAACTTTCCTCACAAAATTTATAGGGAAACAATAACCTCCTGGGAACAAAATGGATTCTTATGCTGGTTTCAATGTGCAAATAAATTAAATGTTTTAGATATACATATAATAAAAATTGCTTACAATATTCCAACATATGACTGGTTAACCTTACAAAGCATTTTAATGTACACTCAAGATTTATGCAGATTAATTAATAATTCCTCATTTAAAGATATTCCAAATGTAATAATTTTCTGTATGAATTTATATATAATCACACATGAAAAGAAAAATTCCATTTCAAATCTATATAAAGAGTTAATAACATATAAAACAATTCCCAAACCATCATACTGGCAGTTCTTAACAAAAGGTCAGTCATTGCAGTTAACAGAAGAAATTAAAACTAACATATTACTATCAGTTAATTACACCTCTAACACACAGTACTGGAAAGTATTTAACTGTAAATACTTACATAGAGCATTTTTAACACCAGATAGAATTAAAAAGATCAGTACTACTACAAATGTTTTGCTGGAGGTGTGAAAAGTCAAATAAAGCAGACTGGATTCATACTTTTTATGAATGTAATAAAATTAAATCATATTGGAATGGAATCAATCATTTTTTACAAGCTTTATTTAATGAATCGTTTGCCTTAACTAAAGTATTGATTATACTAAATGTAAATGAAGGTCCCTACCTGAATAAGACAAATATGTATTTATTATGGACAATACTTGCTATTTCTAGGAAATACGTAACCAGAAGGTGGAATTCAAATACACCCCGACCTTGGAAGAATTCTACACTTTACTGAAGACAACTGCATCGATGGAAATAAAAATCAAAGAACTATGAATCTATCCCAGGCCATTGGTAAATAATCATTGGAAGAAAGTTATATCTTTGCTGGACACTCTGCAATAATCAATATTGTATCTCTGATAACTGATCTGTTAATTTTATATTTAATAACATACAGTGTATATAACTGAAAGTCAGGCTATTGTAAATATTATATATAGTTGTTTAACATGATATTTAAAAATATTATGTAAATGTTATTTTAATTGAAAATAAAAAAAATATTTGAGGAAAAAAAATACATTCCTAATATTCTTGCAGAGAAATATACTGCCAACTTCACACCAGAAACAGACATTGAAGTTCTACAAATTTGCAAGTCTTTTTCCCCCCAGATTGTTTTGGAGCACTCCCTAACTGCACTCTCTAATGCCAAAAGTATCACCTGTATGAGACAAGACAATATACCTCTTTGCTTAGTAAAGAGCTCAAAATATGATATATCTGAACCTCTCCTGAACTGTACAACTCACACATAGTCACAGACTATGTTTCTGATGCATAGAAAATGGCTGTTGTAATGCTCCTCCATAAAGGCGGCACCACCTCAGATTCCAGGAACTATCACTTTATTGACTTAGCAAGTCCAGTCGTGGAACATAATATATTTAACTACATATGGTCTAGTATAGAAAATAATATTGTTCTAGATCTGAAACAGTATGGTTTTATCAAAGGGCAATCATGTCTACTTAACCAGTAAACTTATTTGAGAAAGTCTGAAGCTATAGAAAACAGTTTTAGAGTTCATACAGTATAACTGGATCTGTATGAGTCCTTTGACATTATTTGCCCAGGCTGGAATTGTAAAGAAGGTTAAAGGCCTAAGTGTGTAACCTTACTTTGTAAGACACATTGCAAACTGACTGGCTGGCAAAACTCATATAGTTAAGGCAGCAGGTTCTACCTCAGAAAGTAAAAAGGTGAGTAATGCTTTTCCTCAGGACTCAGGTTAGGACGCCTTTTGTTCAGCATCTACTTCTTGCAAATCCAAACCTCTAATCCAAATATATGGCTAATTAAATTTACTACTGACTACAAGCCAAGAGTTGTCTTTCTCTCAGCATCTGATACTGTGCTACTACTATAAGAGCTAAGTCATACAAATGAATTGTGTATTAGAAATGGGCTTAAATTAAATGGAAAGAAATATACCATGTTCACCTTTGGTAAACAAATCTCAACATCAGCTTACAATATAAACAACATCTCATTCCAGATTCATATGATAATCAGAGATCTTGGTAGCTTCATAGACAGCTCCCTATTCTTTGCCAAAGCATAGCAACAGTAGTCAAGAAACCCTTCTATCTATCCTAATTAGTAATTAAAGGTATCTCATTTAGTTCAAAAGAAATTATCATTCCTCTATACTCTGCCCTGATCAGACCAGTTATAGAATATAATGCCTCTTTTAGTGTTTATCTATCCAAGTATTTCATGTAACTACATGTAAAACCCCCAAAGTTTCCAAAGTAAAAAGATCATCAGTCTAAAGACCCTTAGCCACCATTGTAGGCTTGAAGCTTTCTACTCTTCTGCTCTTTCTCTTATAGACTGCTGCACAGGGATTAACGTTTACCATTCTGTGCTATTAAGGATCCAATCCCACTTGATAAGGAAAGAACCATTAAGTATTCCACCTACTGACTTAATACTAATCCAGGTGTTACCATATTCATTGATGTGCTTCATTGGAATTGAGCTATAGGCTAAGTTGCTCTGTCAGTAATAAACTGTATCTGAAAATTCAAAATAATCTGTTCCTAAATGAAAATTCAATACAGTGCTGTATCTACGATTATGTTACTGGCAATGTTTATATAAATTTCTGTGTTAATAGTTCTACATTCTGGTGTATATTTAGTTGTATTTTATGACATCTCTGGACTGGGTCATAACTGAAAAGGGTCCTTGGACCAGTTCACCTACTTGGTAAATACATGTTAAATAAACAAAGTGATCTCTTACACCTCCAAAAATGTATTTGCAAAGACTCAAACTAAAGACTTGAATCTCCATCAGCAAATAAAAAAAGAGACACTAGAGGGGCAGAATTATTAATCAACACCCACCTTATCTCTGTTATAATCTTCCATTTCATACAAAACAGAATTTTATTTTTATTATTTATTTATTTATTTATTTATTTGCCGTTTGTTTGCCAGGATGATCCATTGTGCCAAAGGAGCCCATTTTCAATGGAGTCCTGGAGGAGAAAAGTTCCATAGATATAGTATATTAAACAACAGGTTATTAAAGTACAAGAAGAGTACATGAAGCAAAAGTATATGTTTAAAAAAACAGAATTTATATTACAATTAGTAAATTTGCAAATATTACTCACTATCATTGCTACCATAGATGTTAAGTCTAAAACAGTAATAAGTAGGTATTTACAAGTCTAAGCAGTAATAAGTAGGTATTTACAAGTCAATTAGACCAGGGAGTTATTTAGAATATGTATGTAGCTGCTGGGGATGTTATAGAGGATGGGAACATGAGCATTCCCAGAGAGATGTTAGGTGTGAGCGGAGCAGAGTTTTAAAGGTGGATGGGCTGCTGGTGAGGCGAATTTGAGGTGGGAAGGAGTTCCAGAGGCATGCCAAGGAAAAAGAAAGTAAAAGTTTGCCTGCTAGATGGGCAGGCTTATGAAGTTCAATCAGATTCTGAGCATTGGTTCTTAGGAGTCTGTTAGGTAGGTGCATTTTAAAGGTTGAAGCAAGGGAAGGGCAGAGAGAGGGACTGAAAATGAGTTTCTGAGCAAGGATTAGTTGAGAGTAGATAAGATAGTTAGGCATCTCCAGCCAGTTTAGTTTATGGAGGGCAATACAGTGGCAAGTGGAGGGTCTGTGTCCAGTGGCGAATTTGGCAATTTTGTTGTAGCAGGTAGAGAGTTTTGTTTTAATAGAAGATTGTAGGTTGTGTAGGAGTGGGGCACCATAAAGGAGAGAAGGGATGCGATATGTGGTAGTGAGAATGAATCGTGTAGATGGAGTAAGGCAGCGAATGTGGCGGTAGAACATACCAAGTTTCTGGTGTGTTTTCTAATATTTGTATGTATGTGGGTATCACATTTGAGCTGGTTGTCGATGAGAACCCATAACAGTTTTGCAATGGATACTATCTCAAGAGAAGTGTTATTCTGACTGGTTATGAAGAATGAATTTATGTTGATAGTTGTAGTTTTGGAAGGGGTGAATATCATGAGTTTGGTTTTTGATGCATTAAGTGCCAGGTGGTTATCTAGCATCCATTGTTCAGTGGATGAGAAGGCATCTTCGGTTAATTTTATGAGGGTGGGAGTGGAGTTAGCAGAACAGATAATTGTTGAATCATTTGCATATTGGATGATTTGTGCATTAGGGATGGTGAGGTGGAAGTCATTTATGAAAATATTGAACAATAGCGGACCTAAAATGGAACCCTGGGGTACACCAGTGGGAGTGTTGAGGAATGGGGAAATGGCTTTCTTCCATTTAACTGCTTGTTGCCTGTTAGAAAGGTAGCTGGTAAACCAGTTGATAGACGGGGGTGATAGATTTAGATTAGAGAGTTTGGATAGGAGAAGGGTGTGAGAGATGGTATCAAAAGCTTTAGAATGGTCTAGAAGGAGGGTGGATACAATACAGCCGGAGTCACAGGCTTTATTCACAGTTTCAAGGAAGGAGAGTAGTGCAGTAGTAGTACTGTGACCAGGCCTGAATCTATGTTGTCTGGGAGTTAGTAGGTGATTGTCAATGAGGTAGGGTAATAGTTGTAGGCGGATACACTTTTCAAGTAGTTTAGAGATGGGAGATAAGATGGCAATAGGGCTAAAATTGGAGATGTTATTATTGTTTCCTCCTTTGTGGAGGGGAATAATGTAGGTTTTTTTCCAGAGTTGGGGTGCATAGGCTTCTTGGATTGACCGGTTTATAAGAATACAGATGGAGAAGGCAATGGCTTCTGCAGATGTCTTTATGAAGAATGAAGGGATATTGTCAGGGGCATTGGAGCATGGTTTTAATTTCTGAATGAGGGTTTTTATAGTTGATACTGGGATGGGTTTTAGAGAGAAGTGAGGAAGGTGGGAGGTAGAAGTATCTGAGGAGGAGGAGATAGTGGAAGGTGTTGCTGAGTAAGAAGGGTTATTTGGGAAGGATGTTGTCAATTTGGTTATGGAGCCAATGAAGATGTTGCTAAACTGGAAGGCTAATTTGATATCAGAAGCATTGTGGTCAGGGCATAGGTTCTCTTTTTTGCCTGGGTTCAGGAGAGTGGAGATACTACCCCAGAATTTTCTAGGGTTTGTCTTTTGGTTATTTTGGAGTGTGGTATAGTAGGATTTGTGATCTGAAGTGATGAGCTTCTTAACTCTGTTGTGGAGCATTTTGTATTCATGTAGGGTGACTAGGTATTAATTTTTATGGTGGTGTTTCAAGGCTTTATCACAGAGGTGCATGACCACTAATGTGTCTTTAGATAGCCAGGGGATGGTGTTGCTTTTAATTCTTTTAGATTTCAAGGGAGCAAAGGTGTCTAGAAGGTTTATAAATGTTGTATTAAAGTAGGTGACGGCTTCATCTAGGGGAAGAATTTTTAGAGGGTTCCAGTTGAATTGTTTCAGTAGGTCAGAGAAGGTGTTGGGGTTGAAGTGTTTTAAGGAGCATATAGAGATGGTGATATGTGACAGTTGTAGGGAAGGAGAGTGACAATGAGTGAAAATGGGAAAGTGATCACTAAGGGAGTCAGAGAGGGTACCACTACTGGAGATAAGATGTGGGTGGGATACCAGAATCCCTTCAAGAGTGCTTCCAAAGGAGTAGTCTTTTGATAGTCTAGTTGTGGTGTTGATAAGCTGGTGAAAGTTGTAGAGGGTTATGTTTAGGGAGTTAGTGGGGGATTGAATAGAGGACCAATTAATATTTACGTTGCCTAAGATTATAGTCTCATTGGTTATGTTGGTGGAGAACCAAGAGAGAACATCCTCGAGGATAGGGGTATTATCTCCAGGAGGGATATAGAGGGAGGCTATGCATATGGATTTATCCTTGTTCAACTGGAGTAGGGCCAGAATTAACTCAGCATTGGCAAATTGGGGGATGGGCTTAGTATATGGAGTAACTGAAAGGGAGGAAGAGTCGAGGAGAGCGACTCCACCACCTTTCTGTGGGTTCTGTCTTTTCTAATGATACTGTAGTTGGGGGGAGTTATTTCAGAATCTTTTAGGGAGGGTTTTAACCATATTTCAGAGATTGACAATATGTCAGGTTGGTTATGGAGAAGCCAGGCATGAAGGTTGGGGATTTTGTTACATATACTTTGTGCATTCAATGATGAGAAGGAGAGGGTTTTTCCTGAAGAAGGGGGTTAGAGGGGAGGGTTGAAGTGTGAATGGGACACTGACCAGGGTTGGGGTGCATATCACTGGATAGAAGGGTGATGATAAGTTGGTGAATATGGAAGTAGAGGTATTTAGACTGTTTAGTGTCTAGTTTGAGGGTTACATTTTTTATGTGTATAGTGCTAATCAGGGTTGGACTGGTGTACTTGTAGGTGGGAATGAGTTTAAAGGGGAAGAGTAGGGTGCAGTTGAAGAAGTATAAATAAGGGCTTATGAAGGTAGAAGAGTATGTGTATTGCTTAGGGACTGAGTTTGTTGTATGAAAATGGGGGTGTGAATGGTATTAAGGGGTCTGGTGAGGTAGGTTAGATAGGATAAACTAAGGAGTAGTAGTATATGGGTTATAAGTGAGGTTGGTTTTGTAAGCATGATGGTAATATAGGGTTTGGGCGGGAGAGAGTCTTGTATGAGTGGAGTTTGGGATGGCTGTAATGGGTGTGGCTTGATGTTATGATGTGATTTGTGGGTATGGCTAGATGCTATGCTGTGATATGTGGGATGGGGCAAAGGTGTTAGTTTATTGGACTAGGTGGAGTGGGTGTGGCAGTTAGGGTATAAATCTAGATGTAGTGGGGGTGGGTGAGAATTAGGGGCAGGGTAGGGGAGCGGAGTGAGCCCACAGGGCGAATGGAGCAGGAGGATCCAAGAAGAAGGAAGAAGACGTGGACTGAAAAAACAATCCATGAGGGCAGGAGTAGAAACACAAAGGTGAAGAGGCACAGGGGATAGGCACAAAGAAGAGGACATGGACTGAAAAAACAATCAATGAGGGCAGGAGTAGAAACACAAAGGTGAGGAGGCACAGGGGATAGGCACAGGACATTGTGTGTATGGGTGGGAAGAAATAGAGAATTCACAGGGGTATGGAGGTAGATATTCAAGTATAATAGTGCAGGTAAAGGTTAAATGAAAAGTTCTATGCTTATAAAAAGATGGGAGAAATGTAATTAGAGGGTGGATGCTGCCACCTGTTAGCTACACCGAGTAATTACAGGATTAGGCACAGCACTTAGAGGGGTAGGATGGGATGGAGCTTGTGGAGCAAAGGAAGCCTAAGTCTGTGTTGGGCTGCTGGCTAGCGCACGCAGGATCAAAAACAACAAGTAAGTGGGATAAGATAAGTACACAATTGGTACATACACTCTTTTATATTCTGGTTCTTGGGGGGAAGAAGAGTAGTTTCTGAAAGCACCACAGGATCCCTAGAGATAGCTCTTTCAGGAGGAGAAGCCAAGCTACTCTGTAGTACAAGGTAGGATGTCTGGGGTAGTTTAAAAGTACTTAAAGCAAGCTGTAAAGGAACAAAAAGAGATTATTGGTACTATTGAAATAAAGAGAAGTAATAGCCTCTGAGAGGGAAGACTACAGGTAGGTAGTGCAGTTTGTGTATTAATGGGTAGCCTAAGGGTGGTGAAAAGTAAGGGTGTATGTTTGTAGGGACTATAGAGTAAGGGAAGTCTATGGGGAGGATAGGAATAAAATAAATAATTTATTTGGAACAGATAGGTAATACAGTACAGCAGCACTTTAAATCTGGGCTAGAGACTGTGTATCATAGTAATCTAGAAAACAAGCAATAATGCATAAAAATGTCTACCACCTAACTGCATTTAAACACAGAGTAGGACAACATCTATCAACTAAATGCATTTACACACAGAGAAGGGCAGCATTCACAATGCAATAACTACATGTACATTAGATGTTAACAGATTAACCAGCAGTTTGGGATCCAAACCAGAGTGGGGCAGTAATTACAGTTGAAGAAACAGACAAAAATGAGGACAAACAAATGCTTATTGAACCATCTCTTCTCTCTCAAGATTGTAGCACTCTATGTTTAGGCTTACAGATACAACAATTACAACAGTATGAACAGTTTAGTTATTAGGCACTTAAAACATACAGTAACTGGTGATCATTACATAAAACAAAGCAATAGCGACACAACAAGTGTGGCAAGAGAATGAGATACAATTTAAAATGTCCTATCACAGCATTAGGTAGAGAAACGCAAACATGTGAGAGGAGCAGTCAGCTTTTGTAACATGGTTATAATATGGATACAACAGAGCAAGTGGAAGCCACTAAAACTGTTAAATGGGATGCCAGGCCTGTGAACACTCATTAAGTAAAGCAGCAGTTAGGGAAACCAGCCACTATGCTCATTAGAAGGGAATGCCCAGTCTAGGAGTGCTCCAATAGATCAGCCTGTGAATGCTTGTCATAAAGCAACAGTTAGAGTAACTAGCCACTATGCCTGCAGATGGAATACCCAGCATGTGAACGCTCCAATGGAGCAGCCTATGAACGCTTGTTCGCTATTAAATAAATAAATAAATAAACCAGCAGTTAGAAAAACTAGTCAATCAGCCTGTTAGATGGGAGCACCCAGCATGACAACTCTCACATAGATCGGCAATACGGAGTGAACGAGCAGTCTAGGTACATCTACAGGACTTAGGTAGCATGCTGGTGAAATGGCAGGAAAGCTGCTGAAAACGTATGACTTGGGGCTGAAGGCATGTACGCTCAACACAGTTTACTGTATAAAGCATTTAAATAAAGCTAAAGCTGAACAGCAAACATATCAAGGGCAAAAGCACCATACAAATGATAATGTCAACAAGAGCACTCACCCACGAACTGAGCCAGCAAAAAGATAATGATATTCTCACTTCCTTTAAAGCACAGATTGGATGGAAATCTATAAATTCATTATGGGCTTGACTTTATTTTGCCCTACTGGAGGCAGGAGGTGCCCAATGAGGGTAGGTATTGGCAAGATGATCATGGTTTATAGACTGACTCTGCCTCGTAAAATCTATGACTCTATCAATCTATGAAAAACAAACAGCATTTATTCAAACTAGCCAAAAATTGTTTAAGTCAAAACTAAAGGCTCACCTATCAGATGCCTGGAACTGTTTATGTATTTAACTGCAAATCAAGCCTAACTTAGTTTCCAGTAACATCATACTAATATCTTGCTCTCACAATAAGAATGCCTATTCTCATTCTATAATCAACTTGTCACCACAATTTACCACTTCCCTTTCTATTAACAAATACCTAACTTAATATTGCACATCCAACACACATCCTCCTTCACCTCTTATCTAAATTATACTTTCTGAATTTCTATACGTTTGGTTCATGTCATCCTAAATGGCACACAGAGGAACATTCATACCACAAAATGCTCTTCATCATCTTCTGCTTCTAAAACTATACACAAGTTTGGACTTGGCTATTGTGAAAGCAAAATGCTGTAACTTTATTTAGCACCACTGTTGGTAAATTGTAAGTAATGTAAGCTAGTTAATGAGTTAGCATTAGTTGTATCATTCCTTATCTTCTAGAAACTCAACTCAGCCACCTTAATATATATAAATTGAGCTCTTCTCTGTTTATTTTGTCTGTATTTGCACATGTACCTTTTGTGAAGATTGGGGAAAGATGGGCGAAGGCTGCTAGCCTAGTCAAATAGAATTTGATACATAATTCTATCATTTGTAAATATAAATGTAAAATACAGGCTTGTGTTCTTAAATGAAAGAAAACACTGTGAAATGTGAACTTCAAGATTGTAGAAACATTGCCATCTGCTGTAAGTAAAACTAAGCCATGTATTTCAGATCTGTACTTTTGAAGTTAAAATTATGTCTTGTATACCCTTTTGATCTAAATAGTGGTGCCGAAGAGGCTAACTGAACACATTTTTTCTATTGTCTTAACTTAAGGAATAATTGCTAGAGTGTACATGTGAAATGTCTTTTATTGTTGTAGTTTCCTGAGCAGGTGTTAGATTGTTAAGTAATGTAGCCTTTTAGCCTGAGAACTCCAGACTAAATGTCAAAATGATGTAATGTGTATACTGGGAAAACTTAAGTGTCAAAATGATGTAATCTGGGAGGGCCCAGCAGAAAAGTGTTAGTGATTTTAAAAACTATTGTTGAGAGAAAGAGACTGTAAGCATTTTGATCTTGATATCCAACCTTCAGCATTGCCTTATGCTCTCTTTATGTAAGTATTATCTTACAAGTATGTTTTCTTTTAGTAATAGCTAGGAACTTAGAAGAAAGTTAGACTAAGCATTTTTCTGTTATATCAGAACTTTCCTACTGTATTGCTTACGTTTCTGTGTGATCTCTGCACTCTTAGATATCACTGTGATGTAGTAGTATTGTCTTGTATTTTTAGTTATTTATTATTAAATATTTTAAAAACCTTTTACCTGTGACTAGTTTGTGTAGAGATAAGTAAGCTCTAGTGTACATTGCATATTTATAGAGTTTATTGTACAAGGCCACTCTAATAAGCCTTAAACTGATTAGTCACATTACCAATTGGATAATAATATTGCACAGTAATAATTGGACACCCTTTTAAGGGCCTTTGGGTAGCTGATATGTATTAGCTGGTGGTGGCAGAAATTACTACCGTATAGTCTGGGTAAAGGGGCACAGCTGGAGAATCTGTGTCAGCCTTTCCCAGGAGTGTCTGTGAAGTTGTATAAATACTTATCTGAAAGTGTGTGTGGTGTGTCAGCTACCTGGGCAGGGACACGAAGCACTGGTGGGACAGAGAGGGTACTGGAGGTTAGCTTGCCAGCTAGGCTGAGATCTGGACCCTGTAGCTGTGCCAATGGGGAGTCTTATTGGGGACCTGGAGAGCAAGGGAGCAACCAGTCTGAGACTGACTGTGATCTCTGTGTGCACTTAAGGGAAATTGTACTTTACTTTATGCATTTGTTATCCTTTCCTCTTATATGAGGTGCCCTCCCTGGTGTTAGTGGTGAGGATTGAGGCTCCTTGACTGCTGGGCCAGGACACGGCTGTCACATAGTGGTTGGCAGTGGTTGGGATAAGATATCCTCACTTGTGGTGTGAGTGGTGTGGGTAGAGTGAATCCTGTAGCTTATATACAGTGATCTCTGAAGGTGTTTTGTACTCTAAATCAGCCATGCAGTGAATACTCAGAGTTCAGATCACAATTGATTTATTTCTTTTGTTAGCTTAGTTAGTCAGGGTGAGCAGGCAGCATGCTAGCACAGGAGTATGGAAAGCTGACAAGGAGCCAGCTGGTGGAGATGTGCCAGGCTAGGGGACTGGTGCATGGAAACCTGACTAAGGCAGACCTGATTGCAGCCTTGGTTACAACTGCATCAGAAAATAGCATCCAGGAGGACAATCAGACCTACAGTGGAGATGCAATATCCTCAGATAATGGACAGCTCAACCTTTCTGTGTAGGACAATCAGACTGGCAGTGGAGATACAATATCCTCGGAGAATGGACAGCTCAACCTTTCTGCAGTGGACTTAAAAATCCAGCTGAAGCTAAAGAGACTTGAGTTGGAGGCCAGGCATTTGGAGATAGAAGCCGAAGAAAAGGAGCATCAGAGGAAGCATGAGAGGGAAATGCTGACTCTTCGCCAGAGTCATGGAGGTAATGGGGAAGGGAGTAACTGGACCCCAGAAGCACAACAGGTCAGTAAATTTCTTCCACAATTTAAAGAGAGGGATAATTTTGATAGTTTAATTTATATGTTTGAACGGGTATGCGAACAGTATAGCATTGACCAAAGGCTCTGGGTATGGTTCCTGACCCCCTTACTCCATGGGAAAGTTGTAACTTGTATATTACAAATGCTTGACTCTGTCTGTTATGATTATACTGCTATAAAAAAATATCTTTTAGAATGTGGCATAGACACAAGGCAGATGAAAATGTATGTGAATATGTTGCTGAACTGAGCACTTATTTTTATAGCTGGGTGAGTGGATGTCAGATCACCACTTTTGAAGGGCTGGCAGACCAGAAAAAGTGTGGTATGACAGGAATGCTTTGGCTAGGAGAGTATGCTTGGGGCAGCAGATAATGGTTCTCATTCCCTGTCAGACAAACAAGCTACAAGCACAACTTAGGAGGGAGGAACTTGGGTGGTAGAAAAGTAAGGTATGTTAACTACATGGTGGAAGTGCTAGGCAGGGGCTTGGGGACACATTGGAGATGTTGGAACTCGGGGTGATTCAAGAGTCAATAGTCCCTGGCCTCGCCCAGTGTGTGGGTGCCAAAGAAAGGGATGGCTCAGGTTCTGTTCTGTGTGACTACAAGAAATTAACTAGTCACCACAGGTGGGATGCTCCCCCTAAGACAGATGGAGCCCTAGAGCAGCTGGGTGTGGTGGTGTATCTATTAATCTTACAATATCTTATCTTACTGGCAGTCATAAGCTCCAACTCAGGAGAATGTGCTGTGCAGAGAAAAGGAATCAAGATTGTAGCAACATTGCCATCTGCTGTAAGAAAAAATTAAGCCAGCCATTTCACATCTTTCTTTTTGAAGTAAAATTTGTATCTGTATTTAATTTAATAGTTAATCTAAATAGTGGCTAACTAATATTGTCTTAACTTAAGGAATAATTACTAGAATGTACATGTGAAATATATTTTATTGTTGTAGTTTCCTGAGCAGGAGTTAGATTGTTAAATAATGTAGCCTTTTGGCCTGAGATTAAATTATCTTAGAATGTTCTTGTAGTAATAGCTAGAAACATAGAAGAAAGTTAGACTAAGTTTTTTTTGGTTATATCAGAAACTTTCTACTGTATTTGTTTTAGTTTATGTGTGTGTCTGAATATTATTAAATATTTAAAAAACCTTTTACCTGCTGCTGGTTTGTAGAGATAAGTAAGCTCTCTAGAGTACATTTGCATATTTATAGAGTTTATTGTACAATACCCTCTAATAAACCTTAAACTAATTAGTTTTGTGACATAGTGATAAGTATTAGCTGGTGGTGGCAGAAATTTCTACCATATAGTCTGGTAAAGGGGCACAGCTGGAGAATCTGTGTCAGCCTTTCCCAGGAGTTTCTGTGAAGTTGTATAAATACTTATCTGAAAGTGTGTGTGGTGTGTCAGCTACCTGGGCAGGGATACAAAGCACTGGTGGGATAGAGAGGTTACTGGAGGTTAGCTTGCCAGCTAGGCTGAGATCGGGACCCTATATATGTGCCAGTGGGGAGTCTTATTGGGGACCTGGAGAGCAAGGGAGCAACCAGCCCCAGACTGACTGTGATCTCTGTGTGCTCTTAAGGGAAATTGTACTTTACTGTGTGTATTTGTTATCCTATCCTGGAGAGGATTGAGGCTCTTTGATTGCTGGGCCAGGGCACGGCCATCACACCTTTAACTGTATTTATATTTACATATGGACCTTTGTATTCAAATAGGTTGCCCAATTCTATTTTATTTTATATGAATTGTATTTTTGTATCTATATCTGTGCTTATATTTGTATATGGAGCTTTTCTCCCAGGGTCTACTGTGAAAATGTTCTTTCAGCTAGGCTGGACTATCCCAGTTAACAAATAGAAATGTGTAACCGATTAAATACACAAATGTGTAAGTTGTGACTAGCACCTGACCATCTGACACCCCCATTAACTTCACTCCCCATTTAGAACCTTGCTATGTGGGAGATGAGTAGAGGCAGCCCTCCTTTTAAATGGTATTGACAGAAAATTTAGCCTGTAGATATAGTTGATTAGGAATATACATCTAGAGGCATAAACAATTCACTTTAATATTAGTCACTCAAGGGTAAGACTCCAGCATCAATCTGCCCTACAGTAATATCACTGGAAAGGGGAAAGCATCTGTGGTAATCATCAGTTTTCACATGCAGTAGTCAGGTACAGTTATAACTTACAAAGTGCAGTGCTTGTGTGAAATTGTCGCTATGACCAAGCAATAACATGAAGTTGTCTGACATTTTATTTTATTTTTATTTTATTTTACATTTGTTGACCGGGCTAGTCCAGCTGGATATATGTCCATTTTCAGTGGAGGCCCGGGGAGAAAAGCTCCACAAATTACAACAACATAAAAGGTCAAGACAAAGGCAATAACAGTATAATTTGGTACATAAGAAGTTTTAACAATTATAGTACAAGCCTAAGATTATATATTTTATATATATATATATCACATCATATATATAGACATCAGTCTGACTTATAGAAAACCAAGAACAAGTGAAAAGTACCAATAAAGCAAAGCAGATCCACAACCTGGAAGCTGGCTCTGGAAGCCCAGAATAAAAAGTTGATGAAATGCTGATGTTCCTTCTTCCGCTGAAGCAGTCTGACTTATGTCAAAACCTCTGATGAATAGCAAATTTGCAGTCTAATAGCTTTCTAGGGTGGTGCTATTCCTAGAACTGATTTGAAAAAAAAATTGGAAGAATCACAGTTTCATATCACTGGGCAGATATAAAATAGAAGGTATGGCTGAACAGTCAGGCAAACCTAGCTGGAACCCACCTTGCATCAAGTCCAGAACACAACCCAGTAGTACATTAAACAAGCCAGGTCCGAGGACTGTACAAATTAATAGCCATGCTTTACAGTGTAGTGGGTAATGGGTACTGTCCTTTGTGGTAGCTTTCATTGCACAGCGATGTTCACTAATACGATCACTATGTCATTAGGCTAAATGTACCGAATGGTCCTCTCAATATCTATATTATATTTTAGCTTTGATAAATCAATTTCTTACCATTTACTTGATGTATGTAATTTTATTCATGTTGTACACTTCAGTTTTATTTGTTTTATAATCTGTTTTGATTGTAATTGTACTTGGTAGACAAGCACCTAAATGAACTTAGGCTTGAACTGCACACCAGTGTCCACTATGGGCATGTAGTCCTTTAGTTAAATGATAGATTATCTAATTAGAGTCCATAGCACAGCTTGTGCAGATCCTACAGCACCAAGCATTTCTTTGTAGTCTGCTGTATGGCACCTTCATCGCTACTTGCATTCTTCCTTAAAGATAAAAGTGTTTATGCTTACTGTACACATACAAAAGCTAGATCACTAGATGCCCTGCTTTTGTATGTGTACAGTAATGCTTAAAAGATATACATTCCTGTAAGAAAAAATAGTTATTTTCAGCTGTGTAAGCACTGTTATTAACTTACTTAGCTAGTTGTCCCGCCAAATTTGTTGTCTTGTTCCACTGTCACTCATAATCTTAGTTATCTGGTTGAGTACACAGCGAAAGGCAAAATGAAAACTATGGATCTACGGACAAAAAAAAATTCCCCTTTTTCTCACATATACTCTAAAACTGCAGAAAGTATGATCACTAATAGAGTTGTGCAGAAAACATCCCTCAGTCCTACAGCACAGATGTCTATTTCATTGCTGAATAGCTAATCAGCTTAATGGATGTCTACACTGCATTTTCTTCTAGCTG